>NW_026610774.1:0-172358 GCF_029499605.1 Hyla sarda
TCTGTACTTTGGTCTATATTGATGCGGGACATAGACAGCCAGCTGATGACCAATCCATTAGTGCAATGGATGGCTGGAAGCATTTGTCTTTGCCTTTGCAATACCACAGAAGCAATGCATGGTCAATGTACAGCAATGACACACCTGTGTGAACAGCCAGGAGACCCCCCCCCCCCCCCCCCCATGTTATGTTACATAGTTACATAGTTAGTACGGTCGAAAAAAGACATATGTCCATCAAGTTCAACCAGGGAATTAAGGGGTAGGGGTGTGGCGCGATATTGGGGAAGGGATGAGATTTTATATTTCTTCATAAGCATTAATCTTATTTTGTCAATTAGGAACATTCAGCACCCACCCGCTATCAAGGCAGCTGCCTATCATGTCATGCCCTACCTGCACAGGTGTGCTGGCTACTCAAATGATCCAATTAAGGAGGCCATTTAGTCAGCAGCAGCAGAAGTCCTGTGCCTGGACGCTCCAACAGCGGCCAGACACAAGCAGAAGCAGCAGAAGCAGCAGCAGCAGCACCACCTTTTGTTTTTTGGCTGCAGCAGCAAGGCCCACAGGGCTGGCTAGCTGGCTAGCCAGCAAGCAGGTAGCAATGAAAGTAGGAATCTTTCTTTTTAACCCTGTAAGGGGGTGGTGCACTGTACCCGAAGATACTGCCATATCGGGTCAATGCATAGGGCGACGGAAGCAAGCTTCGAAATCGGCCCCCGTTCTCAAAAATCCATTTAATATATGGTCCCCAGATAGGGGACGTATCAGATATTAAACTGATAAGAACAGATACTACACTTGATCTTAGCCAAAAGGCCGAGAAGCGATAACCGTGAAAGGGGCGGGCCCAACAAGGTCCCCTTCATGGGCACTATCACTGCTTGCTGTCAGGGAGGCTGCCAGACAATTTTCCATGCACACTCTGGGCTGGGGGGCAGTCAACCACCAGTACACACAGCAGAACCTAAACCCATACCATTATTGCTAAGCAGCAAGACAGGGGCCCATTGCACTCCCACGGGGCCTTTTTAAATGCAATCCATAACCCGGATTTGCCAGGAACCCTTCTTACTCCTCCTACTTGCATGTGACACTGGGCTTAGGATCTGCATAGGAAACACACACACAAGCACACACCTACCTTTGTTGCCTGCAGATGCCTCCTTGGCTGTCCCCAAACGGTATCAAACCAACACCCACGGGAAGCTGTAAGCATAGAGGACATGCCTGCACCCCATTGGACTTACCTGTGTGGGTTAAATCCGGGTTATTTGACAACCTATGGCGGTGATGGTTCTGCTCAGGCAGAGCAGTGCTGATGCTCCTCATAAAGCTGTCGCTGCTGTGAAGGTTCTAGGTGACATCACAAATCCCTATGGTTACATACACAACAAAGCTGGGTTGTTGTTGTTTACACTCTGCAAGGCCTGTGGAAGTGAGTGACATCATAGCACTGTAGTTCTGAGGGTTCTAGATGGATGCAACAATCTCCTGTTGCTTCTATGAAGGCCATAATAGACGACATCACCAAACAGCTCCATAGTCACATACACAGCAAAGGAGAGATGTTGTTTACACCTAGTGATGTCAGTGGTATTGAGTGACATCACAGCACAGTGCTAAGGCTCCTGGGCCTGGACACAGCAGCGGCTGCAATATCTCAACGGAGAATACGTTTATATATATGTGTGTGTGTGCGCGTATATATATATATATATATATATATATATATATATATATATATATTTCTCCGCCGAAATCACTTTTAAACCCATTTCCACCTTTTTTTCCCTTCTCTTCCTCTTACTTTTTTTTCACGTTTTTTTACGTTTTTCTCCTTTTCGCCTCTTTTCTGGGCGTATTATTCTTCTTTTTCTTCTTTTTTTTCGTCTAATGCATACCCCATCAGTGCAGCAATGCTTATTCAATACCGCCAGCAGATGGAGACACTGGGAGATAATTTTCTAAGGATTTATACTGATTTTTCCTGTCTGAATTTGTCGCACAGAAAGTTGCAGGCCAAATATGTGTGACATTTCTGCGACTTTAGCTTCTAGAGCATTTTTACAACATTATACATAGGTGCTGAATACATAAAAAGCGACTGTTCAGCGACAGACAAGTCGCATCGGCTGAAAGTAGGCCAGAATGTCAGTCCATGTTGGAGCAGGTTTAGATACAGTCTAAAGTATAGATCTCAAAGTCTGTGCACAGAATTTAGCAAGGGCCTCGCACCTTCTGATGCATCAGGTAGGTGCACAATAGCATAGCCTAACCCTCTGTACTTTGGTCTATATTGATGCGGGACATAGACAGCCAGCTGATGACCAATCCATTAGTGCAATGGATGGCTGGAAGCATTTGTCTTTGCCTTTGCAATACCACAGAAGCAATGCATGGTCAATGTACAGCAATGACACACCTGTGTGAACAGCCAGGAGACCCCCCCCCCCCCCCCCCATGTTATGTTACATAGTTACATAGTTAGTACGGTCGAAAAAAGACATATGTCCATCAAGTTCAACCAGGGAATTAAGGGGTAGGGGTGTGGCGCGATATTGGGGAAGGGATGAGATTTTATATTTCTTCATAAGCATTAATCTTATTTTGTCAATTAGGAACATTCAGCACCCACCCGCTATCAAGGCAGCTGCCTATCATGTCATGCCCTACCTGCACAGGTGTGCTGGCTACTCAAATGATCCAATTAAGGAGGCCATTTAGTCAGCAGCAGCAGAAGTCCTGTGCCTGGACGCTCCAACAGCGGCCAGACACAAGCAGAAGCAGCAGAAGCAGCAGCAGCAGCACCACCTTTTGTTTTTTGGCTGCAGCAGCAAGGCCCACAGGGCTGGCTAGCTGGCTAGCCAGCAAGCAGGTAGCAATGAAAGTAGGAATCTTTCTTTTTAACCCTGTAAGGGGGTGGTGCACTGTACCCGAAGATACTGCCATATCGGGTCAATGCATAGGGCGACGGAAGCAAGCTTCGAAATCGGCCCCCGTTCTCAAAAATCCATTTAATATATGGTCCCCAGATAGGGGACGTATCAGATATTAAACTGATAAGAACAGATACTACACTTGATCTTAGCCAAAAGGCCGAGAAGCGATAACCGTGAAAGGGGCGGGCCCAACAAGGTCCCCTTCATGGGCACTATCACTGCTTGCTGTCAGGGAGGCTGCCAGACAATTTTCCATGCACACTCTGGGCTGGGGGGCAGTCAACCACCAGTACACACAGCAGAACCTAAACCCATACCATTATTGCTAAGCAGCAAGACAGGGGCCCATTGCACTCCCACGGGGCCTTTTTAAATGCAATCCATAACCCGGATTTGCCAGGAACCCTTCTTACTCCTCCTACTTGCATGTGACACTGGGCTTAGGATCTGCATAGGAAACACACACACAAGCACACACCTACCTTTGTTGCCTGCAGATGCCTCCTTGGCTGTCCCCAAACGGTATCAAACCAACACCCACGGGAAGCTGTAAGCATAGAGGACATGCCTGCACCCCATTGGACTTACCTGTGTGGGTTAAATCCGGGTTATTTGACAACCTATGGCGGTGATGGTTCTGCTCAGGCAGAGCAGTGCTGATGCTCCTCATAAAGCTGTCGCTGCTGTGAAGGTTCTAGGTGACATCACAAATCCCTATGGTTACATACACAACAAAGCTGGGTTGTTGTTGTTTACACTCTGCAAGGCCTGTGGAAGTGAGTGACATCATAGCACTGTAGTTCTGAGGGTTCTAGATGGATGCAACAATCTCCTGTTGCTTCTATGAAGGCCATAATAGACGACATCACCAAACAGCTCCATAGTCACATACACAGCAAAGGAGAGATGTTGTTTACACCTAGTGATGTCAGTGGTATTGAGTGACATCACAGCACAGTGCTAAGGCTCCTGGGCCTGGACACAGCAGCGGCTGCAATATCTCAACGGAGAATACGTTTATATATATGTGTGTGTGTGCGCGTATATATACATATATATATATATATATATATATATATATATATATATATATTCTCCGCCGAAATCACTTTTAAACCCATTTCCACCTTTTTTTCCCTTCTCTTCCTCTTACTTTTTTTTCACGTTTTTTTACGTTTTTCTCCTTTTCGCCTCTTTTCTGGGCGTATTATTCTTCTTTTTCTTCTTTTTTTTCGTCTAATGCATACCCCATCAGTGCAGCAATGCTTATTCAATACCGCCAGCAGATGGAGACACTGGGGGATAATTTTCTAAGGATTTATACTGATTTTTCCTGTCTGAATTTGTCGCACAGAAAGTTGCAGGCCAAATATGTGTGACATTTCTGCGACTTTAGCTTCTAGAGCATTTTTACAACATTATACATAGGTGCTGAATACATAAAAAGCGACTGTTCAGCGACAGACAAGTCGCATCGGCTGAAAGTAGGCCAGAATGTCAGTCCATGTTGGAGCAGGTTTAGATACAGTCTAAAGTATAGATCTCAAAGTCTGTGCACAGAATTTAGCAAGGGCCTCGCACCTTCTGATGCATCAGGTAGGTGCACAATAGCATAGCCTAACCCTCTGTACTTTGGTCTATATTGATGCGGGACATAGACAGCCAGCTGATGACCAATCCATTAGTGCAATGGATGGCTGGAAGCATTTGTCTTTGCCTTTGCAATACCACAGAAGCAATGCATGGTCAATGTACAGCAATGACACACCTGTGTGAACAGCCAGGAGACCCCCCCCCCCCCCCCATGTTATGTTACATAGTTACATAGTTAGTACGGTCGAAAAAAGACATATGTCCATCAAGTTCAACCAGGGAATTAAGGGGTAGGGGTGTGGCGCGATATTGGGGAAGGGATGAGATTTTATATTTCTTCATAAGCATTAATCTTATTTTGTCAATTAGGAACATTCAGCACCCACCCGCTATCAAGGCAGCTGCCTATCATGTCATGCCCTACCTGCACAGGTGTGCTGGCTACTCAAATGATCCAATTAAGGAGGCCATTTAGTCAGCAGCAGCAGAAGTCCTGTGCCTGGACGCTCCAACAGCGGCCAGACACAAGCAGAAGCAGCAGAAGCAGCAGCAGCAGCACCACCTTTTGTTTTTTGGCTGCAGCAGCAAGGCCCACAGGGCTGGCTAGCTGGCTAGCCAGCAAGCAGGTAGCAATGAAAGTAGGAATCTTTCTTTTTAACCCTGTAAGGGGGTGGTGCACTGTACCCGAAGATACTGCCATATCGGGTCAATGCATAGGGCGACGGAAGCAAGCTTCGAAATCGGCCCCCGTTCTCAAAAATCCATTTAATATATGGTCCCCAGATAGGGGACGTATCAGATATTAAACTGATAAGAACAGATACTACACTTGATCTTAGCCAAAAGGCCGAGAAGCGATAACCGTGAAAGGGGCGGGCCCAACAAGGTCCCCTTCATGGGCACTATCACTGCTTGCTGTCAGGGAGGCTGCCAGACAATTTTCCATGCACACTCTGGGCTGGGGGGCAGTCAACCACCAGTACACACAGCAGAACCTAAACCCATACCATTATTGCTAAGCAGCAAGACAGGGGCCCATTGCACTCCCACGGGGCCTTTTTAAATGCAATCCATAACCCGGATTTGCCAGGAACCCTTCTTACTCCTCCTACTTGCATGTGACACTGGGCTTAGGATCTGCATAGGAAACACACACACAAGCACACACCTACCTTTGTTGCCTGCAGATGCCTCCTTGGCTGTCCCCAAACGGTATCAAACCAACACCCACGGGAAGCTGTAAGCATAGAGGACATGCCTGCACCCCATTGGACTTACCTGTGTGGGTTAAATCCGGGTTATTTGACAACCTATGGCGGTGATGGTTCTGCTCAGGCAGAGCAGTGCTGATGCTCCTCATAAAGCTGTCGCTGCTGTGAAGGTTCTAGGTGACATCACAAATCCCTATGGTTACATACACAACAAAGCTGGGTTGTTGTTGTTTACACTCTGCAAGGCCTGTGGAAGTGAGTGACATCATAGCACTGTAGTTCTGAGGGTTCTAGATGGATGCAACAATCTCCTGTTGCTTCTATGAAGGCCATAATAGACGACATCACCAAACAGCTCCATAGTCACATACACAGCAAAGGAGAGATGTTGTTTACACCTAGTGATGTCAGTGGTATTGAGTGACATCACAGCACAGTGCTAAGGCTCCTGGGCCTGGACACAGCAGCGGCTGCAATATCTCAACGGAGAATACGTTTATATATATGTGTGTGTGTGCGCGTATATATACATATATATATATATATATATATATATATATATATATATATATATATCTCCGCCGAAATCACTTTTAAACCCATTTCCACCTTTTTTTCCCTTCTCTTCCTCTTACTTTTTTTTCACGTTTTTTTACGTTTTTCTCCTTTTCGCCTCTTTTCTGGGCGTATTATTCTTCTTTTTCTTCTTTTTTTTCGTCTAATGCATACCCCATCAGTGCAGCAATGCTTATTCAATACCGCCAGCAGATGGAGACACTGGGGGATAATTTTCTAAGGATTTATACTGATTTTTCCTGTCTGAATTTGTCGCACAGAAAGTTGCAGGCCAAATATGTGTGACATTTCTGCGACTTTAGCTTCTAGAGCATTTTTACAACATTATACATAGGTGCTGAATACATAAAAAGCGACTGTTCAGCGACAGACAAGTCGCATCGGCTGAAAGTAGGCCAGAATGTCAGTCCATGTTGGAGCAGGTTTAGATACAGTCTAAAGTATAGATCTCAAAGTCTGTGCACAGAATTTAGCAAGGGCCTCGCACCTTCTGATGCATCAGGTAGGTGCACAATAGCATAGCCTAACCCTCTGTACTTTGGTCTATATTGATGCGGGACATAGACAGCCAGCTGATGACCAATCCATTAGTGCAATGGATGGCTGGAAGCATTTGTCTTTGCCTTTGCAATACCACAGAAGCAATGCATGGTCAATGTACAGCAATGACACACCTGTGTGAACAGCCAGGAGACCCCCCCCCCCCCCCCCCCATGTTATGTTACATAGTTACATAGTTAGTACGGTCGAAAAAAGACATATGTCCATCAAGTTCAACCAGGGAATTAAGGGGTAGGGGTGTGGCGCGATATTGGGGAAGGGATGAGATTTTATATTTCTTCATAAGCATTAATCTTATTTTGTCAATTAGGAACATTCAGCACCCACCCGCTATCAAGGCAGCTGCCTATCATGTCATGCCCTACCTGCACAGGTGTGCTGGCTACTCAAATGATCCAATTAAGGAGGCCATTTAGTCAGCAGCAGCAGAAGTCCTGTGCCTGGACGCTCCAACAGCGGCCAGACACAAGCAGAAGCAGCAGAAGCAGCAGCAGCAGCACCACCTTTTGTTTTTTGGCTGCAGCAGCAAGGCCCACAGGGCTGGCTAGCTGGCTAGCCAGCAAGCAGGTAGCAATGAAAGTAGGAATCTTTCTTTTTAACCCTGTAAGGGGGTGGTGCACTGTACCCGAAGATACTGCCATATCGGGTCAATGCATAGGGCGACGGAAGCAAGCTTCGAAATCGGCCCCCGTTCTCAAAAATCCATTTAATATATGGTCCCCAGATAGGGGACGTATCAGATATTAAACTGATAAGAACAGATACTACACTTGATCTTAGCCAAAAGGCCGAGAAGCGATAACCGTGAAAGGGGCGGGCCCAACAAGGTCCCCTTCATGGGCACTATCACTGCTTGCTGTCAGGGAGGCTGCCAGACAATTTTCCATGCACACTCTGGGCTGGGGGGCAGTCAACCACCAGTACACACAGCAGAACCTAAACCCATACCATTATTGCTAAGCAGCAAGACAGGGGCCCATTGCACTCCCACGGGGCCTTTTTAAATGCAATCCATAACCCGGATTTGCCAGGAACCCTTCTTACTCCTCCTACTTGCATGTGACACTGGGCTTAGGATCTGCATAGGAAACACACACACAAGCACACACCTACCTTTGTTGCCTGCAGATGCCTCCTTGGCTGTCCCCAAACGGTATCAAACCAACACCCACGGGAAGCTGTAAGCATAGAGGACATGCCTGCACCCCATTGGACTTACCTGTGTGGGTTAAATCCGGGTTATTTGACAACCTATGGCGGTGATGGTTCTGCTCAGGCAGAGCAGTGCTGATGCTCCTCATAAAGCTGTCGCTGCTGTGAAGGTTCTAGGTGACATCACAAATCCCTATGGTTACATACACAACAAAGCTGGGTTGTTGTTGTTTACACTCTGCAAGGCCTGTGGAAGTGAGTGACATCATAGCACTGTAGTTCTGAGGGTTCTAGATGGATGCAACAATCTCCTGTTGCTTCTATGAAGGCCATAATAGACGACATCACCAAACAGCTCCATAGTCACATACACAGCAAAGGAGAGATGTTGTTTACACCTAGTGATGTCAGTGGTATTGAGTGACATCACAGCACAGTGCTAAGGCTCCTGGGCCTGGACACAGCAGCGGCTGCAATATCTCAACGGAGAATACGTTTATATATATGTGTGTGTGTGCGCGTATATATATATATATATATATATATATATATATATATATATATATATTCTCCGCCGAAATCACTTTTAAACCCATTTCCACCTTTTTTTCCCTTCTCTTCCTCTTACTTTTTTTTCACGTTTTTTTACGTTTTTCTCCTTTTCGCCTCTTTTCTGGGCGTATTATTCTTCTTTTTCTTCTTTTTTTTCGTCTAATGCATACCCCATCAGTGCAGCAATGCTTATTCAATACCGCCAGCAGATGGAGACACTGGGGGATAATTTTCTAAGGATTTATACTGATTTTTCCTGTCTGAATTTGTCGCACAGAAAGTTGCAGGCCAAATATGTGTGACATTTCTGCGACTTTAGCTTCTAGAGCATTTTTACAACATTATACATAGGTGCTGAATACATAAAAAGCGACTGTTCAGCGACAGACAAGTCGCATCGGCTGAAAGTAGGCCAGAATGTCAGTCCATGTTGGAGCAGGTTTAGATACAGTCTAAAGTATAGATCTCAAAGTCTGTGCACAGAATTTAGCAAGGGCCTCGCACCTTCTGATGCATCAGGTAGGTGCACAATAGCATAGCCTAACCCTCTGTACTTTGGTCTATATTGATGCGGGACATAGACAGCCAGCTGATGACCAATCCATTAGTGCAATGGATGGCTGGAAGCATTTGTTTTTGCCTTTGCAATACCACAGAAGCAATGCATGGTCAATGTACAGCAATGACACACCTGTGTGAACAGCCAGGAGACCCCCCCCCCCCCCCATGTTATGTTACATAGTTACATAGTTAGTACGGTCGAAAAAAGACATATGTCCATCAAGTTCAACCAGGGAATTAAGGGGTAGGGGTGTGGCGCGATATTGGGGAAGGGATGAGATTTTATATTTCTTCATAAGCATTAATCTTATTTTGTCAATTAGGAACATTCAGCACCCACCCGCTATCAAGGCAGCTGCCTATCATGTCATGCCCTACCTGCACAGGTGTGCTGGCTACTCAAATGATCCAATTAAGGAGGCCATTTAGTCAGCAGCAGCAGAAGTCCTGTGCCTGGACGCTCCAACAGCGGCCAGACACAAGCAGAAGCAGCAGAAGCAGCAGCAGCAGCACCACCTTTTGTTTTTTGGCTGCAGCAGCAAGGCCCACAGGGCTGGCTAGCTGGCTAGCCAGCAAGCAGGTAGCAATGAAAGTAGGAATCTTTCTTTTTAACCCTGTAAGGGGGTGGTGCACTGTACCCGAAGATACTGCCATATCGGGTCAATGCATAGGGCGACGGAAGCAAGCTTCGAAATCGGCCCCCGTTCTCAAAAATCCATTTAATATATGGTCCCCAGATAGGGGACGTATCAGATATTAAACTGATAAGAACAGATACTACACTTGATCTTAGCCAAAAGGCCGAGAAGCGATAACCGTGAAAGGGGCGGGCCCAACAAGGTCCCCTTCATGGGCACTATCACTGCTTGCTGTCAGGGAGGCTGCCAGACAATTTTCCATGCACACTCTGGGCTGGGGGGCAGTCAACCACCAGTACACACAGCAGAACCTAAACCCATACCATTATTGCTAAGCAGCAAGACAGGGGCCCATTGCACTCCCACGGGGCCTTTTTAAATGCAATCCATAACCCGGATTTGCCAGGAACCCTTCTTACTCCTCCTACTTGCATGTGACACTGGGCTTAGGATCTGCATAGGAAACACACACACAAGCACACACCTACCTTTGTTGCCTGCAGATGCCTCCTTGGCTGTCCCCAAACGGTATCAAACCAACACCCACGGGAAGCTGTAAGCATAGAGGACATGCCTGCACCCCATTGGACTTACCTGTGTGGGTTAAATCCGGGTTATTTGACAACCTATGGCGGTGATGGTTCTGCTCAGGCAGAGCAGTGCTGATGCTCCTCATAAAGCTGTCGCTGCTGTGAAGGTTCTAGGTGACATCACAAATCCCTATGGTTACATACACAACAAAGCTGGGTTGTTGTTGTTTACACTCTGCAAGGCCTGTGGAAGTGAGTGACATCATAGCACTGTAGTTCTGAGGGTTCTAGATGGATGCAACAATCTCCTGTTGCTTCTATGAAGGCCATAATAGACGACATCACCAAACAGCTCCATAGTCACATACACAGCAAAGGAGAGATGTTGTTTACACCTAGTGATGTCAGTGGTATTGAGTGACATCACAGCACAGTGCTAAGGCTCCTGGGCCTGGACACAGCAGCGGCTGCAATATCTCAACGGAGAATACGTTTATATATATGTGTGTGTGTGCGCGTATATATATATATATATATATATATATATATATATATATATATATTTCTCCGCCGAAATCACTTTTAAACCCATTTCCACCTTTTTTTCCCTTCTCTTCCTCTTACTTTTTTTTCACGTTTTTTTACGTTTTTCTCCTTTTCGCCTCTTTTCTGGGCGTATTATTCTTCTTTTTCTTCTTTTTTTTCGTCTAATGCATACCCCATCAGTGCAGCAATGCTTATTCAATACCGCCAGCAGATGGAGACACTGGGGGATAATTTTCTAAGGATTTATACTGATTTTTCCTGTCTGAATTTGTCGCACAGAAAGTTGCAGGCCAAATATGTGTGACATTTCTGCGACTTTAGCTTCTAGAGCATTTTTACAACATTATACATAGGTGCTGAATACATAAAAAGCGACTGTTCAGCGACAGACAAGTCGCATCGGCTGAAAGTAGGCCAGAATGTCAGTCCATGTTGGAGCAGGTTTAGATACAGTCTAAAGTATAGATCTCAAAGTCTGTGCACAGAATTTAGCAAGGGCCTCGCACCTTCTGATGCATCAGGTAGGTGCACAATAGCATAGCCTAACCCTCTGTACTTTGGTCTATATTGATGCGGGACATAGACAGCCAGCTGATGACCAATCCATTAGTGCAATGGATGGCTGGAAGCATTTGTCTTTGCCTTTGCAATACCACAGAAGCAATGCATGGTCAATGTACAGCAATGACACACCTGTGTGAACAGCCAGGAGACCCCCCCCCCCCCCCCCCCCCCATGTTATGTTACATAGTTACATAGTTAGTACGGTCGAAAAAAGACATATGTCCATCAAGTTCAACCAGGGAATTAAGGGGTAGGGGTGTGGCGCGATATTGGGGAAGGGATGAGATTTTATATTTCTTCATAAGCATTAATCTTATTTTGTCAATTAGGAACATTCAGCACCCACCCGCTATCAAGGCAGCTGCCTATCATGTCATGCCCTACCTGCACAGGTGTGCTGGCTACTCAAATGATCCAATTAAGGAGGCCATTTAGTCAGCAGCAGCAGAAGTCCTGTGCCTGGACGCTCCAACAGCGGCCAGACACAAGCAGAAGCAGCAGAAGCAGCAGCAGCAGCACCACCTTTTGTTTTTTGGCTGCAGCAGCAAGGCCCACAGGGCTGGCTAGCTGGCTAGCCAGCAAGCAGGTAGCAATGAAAGTAGGAATCTTTCTTTTTAACCCTGTAAGGGGGTGGTGCACTGTACCCGAAGATACTGCCATATCGGGTCAATGCATAGGGCGACGGAAGCAAGCTTCGAAATCGGCCCCCGTTCTCAAAAATCCATTTAATATATGGTCCCCAGATAGGGGACGTATCAGATATTAAACTGATAAGAACAGATACTACACTTGATCTTAGCCAAAAGGCCGAGAAGCGATAACCGTGAAAGGGGCGGGCCCAACAAGGTCCCCTTCATGGGCACTATCACTGCTTGCTGTCAGGGAGGCTGCCAGACAATTTTCCATGCACACTCTGGGCTGGGGGGCAGTCAACCACCAGTACACACAGCAGAACCTAAACCCATACCATTATTGCTAAGCAGCAAGACAGGGGCCCATTGCACTCCCACGGGGCCTTTTTAAATGCAATCCATAACCCGGATTTGCCAGGAACCCTTCTTACTCCTCCTACTTGCATGTGACACTGGGCTTAGGATCTGCATAGGAAACACACACACAAGCACACACCTACCTTTGTTGCCTGCAGATGCCTCCTTGGCTGTCCCCAAACGGTATCAAACCAACACCCACGGGAAGCTGTAAGCATAGAGGACATGCCTGCACCCCATTGGACTTACCTGTGTGGGTTAAATCCGGGTTATTTGACAACCTATGGCGGTGATGGTTCTGCTCAGGCAGAGCAGTGCTGATGCTCCTCATAAAGCTGTCGCTGCTGTGAAGGTTCTAGGTGACATCACAAATCCCTATGGTTACATACACAACAAAGCTGGGTTGTTGTTGTTTACACTCTGCAAGGCCTGTGGAAGTGAGTGACATCATAGCACTGTAGTTCTGAGGGTTCTAGATGGATGCAACAATCTCCTGTTGCTTCTATGAAGGCCATAATAGACGACATCACCAAACAGCTCCATAGTCACATACACAGCAAAGGAGAGATGTTGTTTACACCTAGTGATGTCAGTGGTATTGAGTGACATCACAGCACAGTGCTAAGGCTCCTGGGCCTGGACACAGCAGCGGCTGCAATATCTCAACGGAGAATACGTTTATATATATGTGTGTGTGTGCGCGTATATATATATATATATATATATATATATATATATATATATATATATATTTCTCCGCCGAAATCACTTTTAAACCCATTTCCACCTTTTTTTCCCTTCTCTTCCTCTTACTTTTTTTTCACGTTTTTTTACGTTTTTCTCCTTTTCGCCTCTTTTCTGGGCGTATTATTCTTCTTTTTCTTCTTTTTTTTCGTCTAATGCATACCCCATCAGTGCAGCAATGCTTATTCAATACCGCCAGCAGATGGAGACACTGGGGGATAATTTTCTAAGGATTTATACTGATTTTTCCTGTCTGAATTTGTCGCACAGAAAGTTGCAGGCCAAATATGTGTGACATTTCTGCGACTTTAGCTTCTAGAGCATTTTTACAACATTATACATAGGTGCTGAATACATAAAAAGCGACTGTTCAGCGACAGACAAGTCGCATCGGCTGAAAGTAGGCCAGAATGTCAGTCCATGTTGGAGCAGGTTTAGATACAGTCTAAAGTATAGATCTCAAAGTCTGTGCACAGAATTTAGCAAGGGCCTCGCACCTTCTGATGCATCAGGTAGGTGCACAATAGCATAGCCTAACCCTCTGTACTTTGGTCTATATTGATGCGGGACATAGACAGCCAGCTGATGACCAATCCATTAGTGCAATGGATGGCTGGAAGCATTTGTCTTTGCCTTTGCAATACCACAGAAGCAATGCATGGTCAATGTACAGCAATGACACACCTGTGTGAACAGCCAGGAGACCCCCCCCCCCCCCCCCCCATGTTATGTTACATAGTTACATAGTTAGTACGGTCGAAAAAAGACATATGTCCATCAAGTTCAACCAGGGAATTAAGGGGTAGGGGTGTGGCGCGATATTGGGGAAGGGATGAGATTTTATATTTCTTCATAAGCATTAATCTTATTTTGTCAATTAGGAACATTCAGCACCCACCCGCTATCAAGGCAGCTGCCTATCATGTCATGCCCTACCTGCACAGGTGTGCTGGCTACTCAAATGATCCAATTAAGGAGGCCATTTAGTCAGCAGCAGCAGAAGTCCTGTGCCTGGACGCTCCAACAGCGGCCAGACACAAGCAGAAGCAGCAGAAGCAGCAGCAGCAGCACCACCTTTTGTTTTTTGGCTGCAGCAGCAAGGCCCACAGGGCTGGCTAGCTGGCTAGCCAGCAAGCAGGTAGCAATGAAAGTAGGAATCTTTCTTTTTAACCCTGTAAGGGGGTGGTGCACTGTACCCGAAGATACTGCCATATCGGGTCAATGCATAGGGCGACGGAAGCAAGCTTCGAAATCGGCCCCCGTTCTCAAAAATCCATTTAATATATGGTCCCCAGATAGGGGACGTATCAGATATTAAACTGATAAGAACAGATACTACACTTGATCTTAGCCAAAAGGCCGAGAAGCGATAACCGTGAAAGGGGCGGGCCCAACAAGGTCCCCTTCATGGGCACTATCACTGCTTGCTGTCAGGGAGGCTGCCAGACAATTTTCCATGCACACTCTGGGCTGGGGGGCAGTCAACCACCAGTACACACAGCAGAACCTAAACCCATACCATTATTGCTAAGCAGCAAGACAGGGGCCCATTGCACTCCCACGGGGCCTTTTTAAATGCAATCCATAACCCGGATTTGCCAGGAACCCTTCTTACTCCTCCTACTTGCATGTGACACTGGGCTTAGGATCTGCATAGGAAACACACACACAAGCACACACCTACCTTTGTTGCCTGCAGATGCCTCCTTGGCTGTCCCCAAACGGTATCAAACCAACACCCACGGGAAGCTGTAAGCATAGAGGACATGCCTGCACCCCATTGGACTTACCTGTGTGGGTTAAATCCGGGTTATTTGACAACCTATGGCGGTGATGGTTCTGCTCAGGCAGAGCAGTGCTGATGCTCCTCATAAAGCTGTCGCTGCTGTGAAGGTTCTAGGTGACATCACAAATCCCTATGGTTACATACACAACAAAGCTGGGTTGTTGTTGTTTACACTCTGCAAGGCCTGTGGAAGTGAGTGACATCATAGCACTGTAGTTCTGAGGGTTCTAGATGGATGCAACAATCTCCTGTTGCTTCTATGAAGGCCATAATAGACGACATCACCAAACAGCTCCATAGTCACATACACAGCAAAGGAGAGATGTTGTTTACACCTAGTGATGTCAGTGGTATTGAGTGACATCACAGCACAGTGCTAAGGCTCCTGGGCCTGGACACAGCAGCGGCTGCAATATCTCAACGGAGAATACGTTTATATATATGTGTGTGTGTGCGCGTATATATATATATATATATATATATATATATATATATATATATTTCTCCGCCGAAATCACTTTTAAACCCATTTCCACCTTTTTTTCCCTTCTCTTCCTCTTACTTTTTTTTCACGTTTTTTTACGTTTTTCTCCTTTTCGCCTCTTTTCTGGGCGTATTATTCTTCTTTTTCTTCTTTTTTTTCGTCTAATGCATACCCCATCAGTGCAGCAATGCTTATTCAATACCGCCAGCAGATGGAGACACTGGGGGATAATTTTCTAAGGATTTATACTGATTTTTCCTGTCTGAATTTGTCGCACAGAAAGTTGCAGGCCAAATATGTGTGACATTTCTGCGACTTTAGCTTCTAGAGCATTTTTACAACATTATACATAGGTGCTGAATACATAAAAAGCGACTGTTCAGCGACAGACAAGTCGCATCGGCTGAAAGTAGGCCAGAATGTCAGTCCATGTTGGAGCAGGTTTAGATACAGTCTAAAGTATAGATCTCAAAGTCTGTGCACAGAATTTAGCAAGGGCCTCGCACCTTCTGATGCATCAGGTAGGTGCACAATAGCATAGCCTAACCCTCTGTACTTTGGTCTATATTGATGCGGGACATAGACAGCCAGCTGATGACCAATCCATTAGTGCAATGGATGGCTGGAAGCATTTGTCTTTGCCTTTGCAATACCACAGAAGCAATGCATGGTCAATGTACAGCAATGACACACCTGTGTGAACAGCCAGGAGACCCCCCCCCCCCCCCCCCCATGTTATGTTACATAGTTACATAGTTAGTACGGTCGAAAAAAGACATATGTCCATCAAGTTCAACCAGGGAATTAAGGGGTAGGGGTGTGGCGCGATATTGGGGAAGGGATGAGATTTTATATTTCTTCATAAGCATTAATCTTATTTTGTCAATTAGGAACATTCAGCACCCACCCGCTATCAAGGCAGCTGCCTATCATGTCATGCCCTACCTGCACAGGTGTGCTGGCTACTCAAATGATCCAATTAAGGAGGCCATTTAGTCAGCAGCAGCAGCAGAAGTCCTGTGCCTGGACGCTCCAACAGCGGCCAGACACAAGCAGAAGCAGCAGAAGCAGCAGCAGCAGCACCACCTTTTGTTTTTTGGCTGCAGCAGCAAGGCCCACAGGGCTGGCTAGCTGGCTAGCCAGCAAGCAGGTAGCAATGAAAGTAGGAATCTTTCTTTTTAACCCTGTAAGGGGGTGGTGCACTGTACCCGAAGATACTGCCATATCGGGTCAATGCATAGGGCGACGGAAGCAAGCTTCGAAATCGGCCCCCGTTCTCAAAAATCCATTTAATATATGGTCCCCAGATAGGGGACGTATCAGATATTAAACTGATAAGAACAGATACTACACTTGATCTTAGCCAAAAGGCCGAGAAGCGATAACCGTGAAAGGGGCGGGCCCAACAAGGTCCCCTTCATGGGCACTATCACTGCTTGCTGTCAGGGAGGCTGCCAGACAATTTTCCATGCACACTCTGGGCTGGGGGGCAGTCAACCACCAGTACACACAGCAGAACCTAAACCCATACCATTATTGCTAAGCAGCAAGACAGGGGCCCATTGCACTCCCACGGGGCCTTTTTAAATGCAATCCATAACCCGGATTTGCCAGGAACCCTTCTTACTCCTCCTACTTGCATGTGACACTGGGCTTAGGATCTGCATAGGAAACACACACACAAGCACACACCTACCTTTGTTGCCTGCAGATGCCTCCTTGGCTGTCCCCAAACGGTATCAAACCAACACCCACGGGAAGCTGTAAGCATAGAGGACATGCCTGCACCCCATTGGACTTACCTGTGTGGGTTAAATCCGGGTTATTTGACAACCTATGGCGGTGATGGTTCTGCTCAGGCAGAGCAGTGCTGATGCTCCTCATAAAGCTGTCGCTGCTGTGAAGGTTCTAGGTGACATCACAAATCCCTATGGTTACATACACAACAAAGCTGGGTTGTTGTTGTTTACACTCTGCAAGGCCTGTGGAAGTGAGTGACATCATAGCACTGTAGTTCTGAGGGTTCTAGATGGATGCAACAATCTCCTGTTGCTTCTATGAAGGCCATAATAGACGACATCACCAAACAGCTCCATAGTCACATACACAGCAAAGGAGAGATGTTGTTTACACCTAGTGATGTCAGTGGTATTGAGTGACATCACAGCACAGTGCTAAGGCTCCTGGGCCTGGACACAGCAGCGGCTGCAATATCTCAACGGAGAATACGTTTATATATATGTGTGTGTGTGCGCGTATATATATATATATATATATATATATATATATATATATATATTTCTCCGCCGAAATCACTTTTAAACCCATTTCCACCTTTTTTTCCCTTCTCTTCCTCTTACTTTTTTTTCACGTTTTTTTACGTTTTTCTCCTTTTCGCCTCTTTTCTGGGCGTATTATTCTTCTTTTTCTTCTTTTTTTTCGTCTAATGCATACCCCATCAGTGCAGCAATGCTTATTCAATACCGCCAGCAGATGGAGACACTGGGGGATAATTTTCTAAGGATTTATACTGATTTTTCCTGTCTGAATTTGTCGCACAGAAAGTTGCAGGCCAAATATGTGTGACATTTCTGCGACTTTAGCTTCTAGAGCATTTTTACAACATTATACATAGGTGCTGAATACATAAAAAGCGACTGTTCAGCGACAGACAAGTCGCATCGGCTGAAAGTAGGCCAGAATGTCAGTCCATGTTGGAGCAGGTTTAGATACAGTCTAAAGTATAGATCTCAAAGTCTGTGCACAGAATTTAGCAAGGGCCTCGCACCTTCTGATGCATCAGGTAGGTGCACAATAGCATAGCCTAACCCTCTGTACTTTGGTCTATATTGATGCGGGACATAGACAGCCAGCTGATGACCAATCCATTAGTGCAATGGATGGCTGGAAGCATTTGTCTTTGCCTTTGCAATACCACAGAAGCAATGCATGGTCAATGTACAGCAATGACACACCTGTGTGAACAGCCAGGAGACCCCCCCCCCCCCATGTTATGTTACATAGTTACATAGTTAGTACGGTCGAAAAAAGACATATGTCCATCAAGTTCAACCAGGGAATTAAGGGGTAGGGGTGTGGCGCGATATTGGGGAAGGGATGAGATTTTATATCATAAGCATTAATCTTATTTTGTCAATTAGGAACATTCAGCACCCACCCGCTATCAAGGCAGCTGCCTATCATGTCATGCCCTACCTGCACAGGTGTGCTGGCTACTAAAATGATCCAATTAAGGAGGCCATTTAGTCAGCAGCAGCAGAAGTCCTGTGCCTGGACGCTCCAACAGCGGCCAGACACAAGCAGAAGCAGCAGAAGCAGCAGCAGCAGCACCACCTTTTGTTTTTTGGCTGCAGCAGCAAGGCCCACAGGGCTGGCTAGCTGGCTAGCCAGCAAGCAGGTAGCAATGAAAGTAGGAATCTTTCTTTTTAACCCTGTAAGGGGGTGGTGCACTGTACCCGAAGATACTGCCATATCGGGTCAATGCATAGGGCGACGGAAGCAAGCTTCGAAATCGGCCCCCGTTCTCAAAAATCCATTTAATATATGGTCCCCAGATAGGGGACGTATCAGATATTAAACTGATAAGAACAGATACTACACTTGATCTTAGCCAAAAGGCCGAGAAGCGATAACCGTGAAAGGGGCGGGCCCAACAAGGTCCCCTTCATGGGCACTATCACTGCTTGCTGTCAGGGAGGCTGCCAGACAATTTTCCATGCACACTCTGGGCTGGGGGGCAGTCAACCACCAGTACACACAGCAGAACCTAAACCCATACCATTATTGCTAAGCAGCAAGACAGGGGCCCATTGCACTCCCACGGGGGCTTTTTAAATGCAATCCATAACCCGGATTTGCCAGGAACCCTTCTTACTCCTCCTACTTGCATGTGACACTGGGCTTAGGATCTGCATAGGAAACACACACACAAGCACACACCTACCTTTGTTGCCTGCAGATGCCTCCTTGGCTGTCCCCAAACGGTATCAAACCAACACCCACGGGAAGCTGTAAGCATAGAGGACATGCCTGCACCCCATTGGACTTACCTGTGTGGGTTAAATCCGGGTTATTTGACAACCTATGGCGGTGATGGTTCTGCTCAGGCAGAGCAGTGCTGATGCTCCTCATAAAGCTGTCGCTGCTGTGAAGGTTCTAGGTGACATCACAAATCCCTATGGTTACATACACAACAAAGCTGGGTTGTTGTTGTTTACACTCTGCAAGGCCTGTGGAAGTGAGTGACATCATAGCACTGTAGTTCTGAGGGTTCTAGATGGATGCAACAATCTCCTGTTGCTTCTATGAAGGCCATAATAGACGACATCACCAAACAGCTCCATAGTCACATACACAGCAAAGGAGAGATGTTGTTTACACCTAGTGATGTCAGTGGTATTGAGTGACATCACAGCACAGTGCTAAGGCTCCTGGGCCTGGACACAGCAGCGGCTGCAATATCTCAACGGAGAATACGTTTATATATATGTGTGTGTGTGCGCGTATATATATATATATATATATATATATATATATATATATATTTCTCCGCCGAAATCACTTTTAAACCCATTTCCACCTTTTTTTCCCTTCTCTTCCTCTTACTTTTTTTTCACGTTTTTTTACGTTTTTCTCCTTTTCGCCTCTTTTCTGGGCGTATTATTCTTCTTTTTCTTCTTTTTTTTCGTCTAATGCATACCCCATCAGTGCAGCAATGCTTATTCAATACCGCCAGCAGATGGAGACACTGGGGGATAATTTTCTAAGGATTTATACTGATTTTTCCTGTCTGAATTTGTCGCACAGAAAGTTGCAGGCCAAATATGTGTGACATTTCTGCGACTTTAGCTTCTAGAGCATTTTTACAACATTATACATAGGTGCTGAATACATAAAAAGCGACTGTTCAGCGACAGACAAGTCGCATCGGCTGAAAGTAGGCCAGAATGTCAGTCCATGTTGGAGCAGGTTTAGATACAGTCTAAAGTATAGATCTCAAAGTCTGTGCACAGAATTTAGCAAGGGCCTCGCACCTTCTGATGCATCAGGTAGGTGCACAATAGCATAGCCTAACCCTCTGTACTTTGGTCTATATTGATGCGGGACATAGACAGCCAGCTGATGACCAATCCATTAGTGCAATGGATGGCTGGAAGCATTTGTCTTTGCCTTTGCAATACCACAGAAGCAATGCATGGTCAATGTACAGCAATGACACACCTGTGTGAACAGCCAGGAGACCCCCCCCCCCCCATGTTATGTTACATAGTTACATAGTTAGTACGGTCGAAAAAAGACATATGTCCATCAAGTTCAACCAGGGAATTAAGGGGTAGGGGTGTGGCGCGATATTGGGGAAGGGATGAGATTTTATATTTCTTCATAAGCATTAATCTTATTTTGTCAATTAGGAACATTCAGCACCCACCCGCTATCAAGGCAGCTGCCTATCATGTCATGCCCTACCTGCACAGGTGTGCTGGCTACTAAAATGATCCAATTAAGGAGGCCATTTAGTCAGCAGCAGCAGAAGTCCTGTGCCTGGACGCTCCAACAGCGGCCAGACACAAGCAGAAGCAGCAGAAGCAGCAGCAGCAGCACCACCTTTTGTTTTTTGGCTGCAGCAGCAAGGCCCACAGGGCTGGCTAGCTGGCTAGCCAGCAAGCAGGTAGCAATGAAAGTAGGAATCTTTCTTTTTAACCCTGTAAGGGGGTGGTGCACTGTACCCGAAGATACTGCCATATCGGGTCAATGCATAGGGCGACGGAAGCAAGCTTCGAAATCGGCCCCCGTTCTCAAAAATCCATTTAATATATGGTCCCCAGATAGGGGACGTATCAGATATTAAACTGATAAGAACAGATACTACACTTGATCTTAGCCAAAAGGCCGAGAAGCGATAACCGTGAAAGGGGCGGGCCCAACAAGGTCCCCTTCATGGGCACTATCACTGCTTGCTGTCAGGGAGGCTGCCAGACAATTTTCCATGCACACTCTGGGCTGGGGGGCAGTCAACCACCAGTACACACAGCAGAACCTAAACCCATACCATTATTGCTAAGCAGCAAGACAGGGGCCCATTGCACTCCCACGGGGGCTTTTTAAATGCAATCCATAACCCGGATTTGCCAGGAACCCTTCTTACTCCTCCTACTTGCATGTGACACTGGGCTTAGGATCTGCATAGGAAACACACACACAAGCACACACCTACCTTTGTTGCCTGCAGATGCCTCCTTGGCTGTCCCCAAACGGTATCAAACCAACACCCACGGGAAGCTGTAAGCATAGAGGACATGCCTGCACCCCATTGGACTTACCTGTGTGGGTTAAATCCGGGTTATTTGACAACCTATGGCGGTGATGGTTCTGCTCAGGCAGAGCAGTGCTGATGCTCCTCATAAAGCTGTCGCTGCTGTGAAGGTTCTAGGTGACATCACAAATCCCTATGGTTACATACACAACAAAGCTGGGTTGTTGTTGTTTACACTCTGCAAGGCCTGTGGAAGTGAGTGACATCATAGCACTGTAGTTCTGAGGGTTCTAGATGGATGCAACAATCTCCTGTTGCTTCTATGAAGGCCATAATAGACGACATCACCAAACAGCTCCATAGTCACATACACAGCAAAGGAGAGATGTTGTTTACACCTAGTGATGTCAGTGGTATTGAGTGACATCACAGCACAGTGCTAAGGCTCCTGGGCCTGGACACAGCAGCGGCTGCAATATCTCAACGGAGAATACGTTTATATATATGTGTGTGTGTGCGCGTATATATATATATATATATATATATATATATATATATATATATATATATATATATTTCTCCGCCGAAATCACTTTTAAACCCATTTCCACCTTTTTTTCCCTTCTCTTCCTCTTACTTTTTTTTCACGTTTTTTTACGTTTTTCTCCTTTTCGCCTCTTTTCTGGGCGTATTATTCTTCTTTTTCTTCTTTTTTTTCGTCTAATGCATACCCCATCAGTGCAGCAATGCTTATTCAATACCGCCAGCAGATGGAGACACTGGGGGATAATTTTCTAAGGATTTATACTGATTTTTCCTGTCTGAATTTGTCGCACAGAAAGTTGCAGGCCAAATATGTGTGACATTTCTGCGACTTTAGCTTCTAGAGCATTTTTACAACATTATACATAGGTGCTGAATACATAAAAAGCGACTGTTCAGCGACAGACAAGTCGCATCGGCTGAAAGTAGGCCAGAATGTCAGTCCATGTTGGAGCAGGTTTAGATACAGTCTAAAGTATAGATCTCAAAGTCTGTGCACAGAATTTAGCAAGGGCCTCGCACCTTCTGATGCATCAGGTAGGTGCACAATAGCATAGCCTAACCCTCTGTACTTTGGTCTATATTGATGCGGGACATAGACAGCCAGCTGATGACCAATCCATTAGTGCAATGGATGGCTGGAAGCATTTGTCTTTGCCTTTGCAATACCACAGAAGCAATGCATGGTCAATGTACAGCAATGACACACCTGTGTGAACAGCCAGGAGACCCCCCCATGTTATGTTACATAGTTACATAGTTAGTACGGTCGAAAAAAGACATATGTCCATCAAGTTCAACCAGGGAATTAAGGGGTAGGGGTGTGGCGCGATATTGGGGAAGGGATGAGATTTTATATTTCTTCATAAGCATTAATCTTATTTTGTCAATTAGGAACATTCAGCACCCACCCGCTATCAAGGCAGCTGCCTATCATGTCATGCCCTACCTGCACAGGTGTGCTGGCTACTCAAATGATCCAATTAAGGAGGCCATTTATTCAGCAGCAGCAGAAGTCCTGTGCCTGGACGCTCCAACAGCGGCCAGACACAAGCAGAAGCAGCAGAAGCAGCAGCAGCAGCACCACCTTTTGTTTTTTGGCTGCAGCAGCAAGGCCCACAGGGCTGGCTAGCTGGCTAGCCAGCAAGCAGGTAGCAATGAAAGTAGGAATCTTTCTTTTTAACCCTGTAAGGGGGTGGTGCACTGTACCCGAAGATACTGCCATATCGGGTCAATGCATAGGGCGACGGAAGCAAGCTTCGAAATCGGCCCCCGTTCTCAAAAATCCATTTAATATATGGTCCCCAGATAGGGGACGTATCAGATATTAAACTGATAAGAACAGATACTACACTTGATCTTAGCCAAAAGGCCGAGAAGCGATAACCGTGAAAGGGGCGGGCCCAACAAGGTCCCCTTCATGGGCACTATCACTGCTTGCTGTCAGGGAGGCTGCCAGACAATTTTCCATGCACACTCTGGGCTGGGGGGCAGTCAACCACCAGTACACACAGCAGAACCTAAACCCATACCATTATTGCTAAGCAGCAAGACAGGGGCCCATTGCACTCCCACGGGGCCTTTTTAAATGCAATCCATAACCCGGATTTGCCAGGAACCCTTCTTACTCCTCCTACTTGCATGTGACACTGGGCTTAGGATCTGCATAGGAAACACACACACAAGCACACACCTACCTTTGTTGCCTGCAGATGCCTCCTTGGCTGTCCCCAAACGGTATCAAACCAACACCCACGGGAAGCTGTAAGCATAGAGGACATGCCTGCACCCCATTGGACTTACCTGTGTGGGTTAAATCCGGGTTATTTGACAACCTATGGCGGTGATGGTTCTGCTCAGGCAGAGCAGTGCTGATGCTCCTCATAAAGCTGTCGCTGCTGTGAAGGTTCTAGGTGACATCACAAATCCCTATGGTTACATACACAACAAAGCTGGGTTGTTGTTGTTTACACTCTGCAAGGCCTGTGGAAGTGAGTGACATCATAGCACTGTAGTTCTGAGGGTTCTAGATGGATGCAACAATCTCCTGTTGCTTCTATGAAGGCCATAATAGACGACATCACCAAACAGCTCCATAGTCACATACACAGCAAAGGAGAGATGTTGTTTACACCTAGTGATGTCAGTGGTATTGAGTGACATCACAGCACAGTGCTAAGGCTCCTGGGCCTGGACACAGCAGCGGCTGCAATATCTCAACGGAGAATACGTTTATATATATGTGTGTGTGTGCGCGTACATATATATATATATATATATATATATATATATATATATATATATATTCTCCGCCGAAATCACTTTTAAACCCATTTCCACCTTTTTTTCCCTTCTCTTCCTCTTACTTTTTTTTCACGTTTTTTTACGTTTTTCTCCTTTTCGCCTCTTTTCTGGGCGTATTATTCTTCTTTTTCTTCTTTTTTTTCGTCTAATGCATACCCCATCAGTGCAGCAATGCTTATTCAATACCGCCAGCAGATGGAGACACTGGGGGATAATTTTCTAAGGATTTATACTGATTTTTCCTGTCTGAATTTGTCGCACAGAAAGTTGCAGGCCAAATATGTGTGACATTTCTGCGACTTTAGCTTCTAGAGCATTTTTACAACATTATACATAGGTGCTGAATACATAAAAAGCGACTGTTCAGCGACAGACAAGTCGCATCGGCTGAAAGTAGGCCAGAATGTCAGTCCATGTTGGAGCAGGTTTAGATACAGTCTAAAGTATAGATCTCAAAGTCTGTGCACAGAATTTAGCAAGGGCCTCGCACCTTGTGATGCATCAGGTAGGTGCACAATAGCATAGCCTAACCCTCTGTACTTTGGTCTATATTGATGCGGGACATAGACAGCCAGCTGATGACCAATCCATTAGTGCAATGGATGGCTGGAAGCATTTGTCTTTGCCTTTGCAATACCACAGAAGCAATGCATGGTCAATGTACAGCAATGACACACCTGTGTGAACAGCCAGGAGACCCCCCCCCCCCCCCCATGTTATGTTACATAGTTACATAGTTAGTACGGTCGAAAAAAGACATATGTCCATCAAGTTCAACCAGGGAATTAAGGGGTAGGGGTGTGGCGCGATATTGGGGAAGGGATGAGATTTTATATTTCTTCATAAGCATTAATCTTATTTTGTCAATTAGGAACATTCAGCACCCACCCGCTATCAAGGCAGCTGCCTATCATGTCATGCCCTACCTGCACAGGTGTGCTGGCTACTCAAATGATCCAATTAAGGAGGCCATTTAGTCAGCAGCAGCAGAAGTCCTGTGCCTGGACGCTCCAACAGCGGCCAGACACAAGCAGAAGCAGCAGAAGCAGCAGCAGCAGCACCACCTTTTGTTTTTTGGCTGCAGCAGCAAGGCCCACAGGGCTGGCTAGCTGGCTAGCCAGCAAGCAGGTAGCAATGAAAGTAGGAATCTTTCTTTTTAACCCTGTAAGGGGGTGGTGCACTGTACCCGAAGATACTGCCATATCGGGTCAATGCATAGGGCGACGGAAGCAAGCTTCGAAATCGGCCCCCGTTCTCAAAAATCCATTTAATATATGGTCCCCAGATAGGGGACGTATCAGATATTAAACTGATAAGAACAGATACTACACTTGATCTTAGCCAAAAGGCCGAGAAGCGATAACCGTGAAAGGGGCGGGCCCAACAAGGTCCCCTTCATGGGCACTATCACTGCTTGCTGTCAGGGAGGCTGCCAGACAATTTTCCATGCACACTCTGGGCTGGGGGGCAGTCAACCACCAGTACACACAGCAGAACCTAAACCCATACCATTATTGCTAAGCAGCAAGACAGGGGCCCATTGCACTCCCACGGGGCCTTTTTAAATGCAATCCATAACCCGGATTTGCCAGGAACCCTTCTTACTCCTCCTACTTGCATGTGACACTGGGCTTAGGATCTGCATAGGAAACACACACACAAGCACACACCTACCTTTGTTGCCTGCAGATGCCTCCTTGGCTGTCCCCAAACGGTATCAAACCAACACCCACGGGAAGCTGTAAGCATAGAGGACATGCCTGCACCCCATTGGACTTACCTGTGTGGGTTAAATCCGGGTTATTTGACAACCTATGGCGGTGATGGTTCTGCTCAGGCAGAGCAGTGCTGATGCTCCTCATAAAGCTGTCGCTGCTGTGAAGGTTCTAGGTGACATCACAAATCCCTATGGTTACATACACAACAAAGCTGGGTTGTTGTTGTTTACACTCTGCAAGGCCTGTGGAAGTGAGTGACATCATAGCACTGTAGTTCTGAGGGTTCTAGATGGATGCAACAATCTCCTGTTGCTTCTATGAAGGCCATAATAGACGACATCACCAAACAGCTCCATAGTCACATACACAGCAAAGGAGAGATGTTGTTTACACCTAGTGATGTCAGTGGTATTGAGTGACATCACAGCACAGTGCTAAGGCTCCTGGGCCTGGACACAGCAGCGGCTGCAATATCTCAACGGAGAATACGTTTATATATATGTGTGTGTGTGCGCGTATATATATATATATATATATATATATATATATATATATATATATTTCTCCGCCGAAATCACTTTTAAACCCATTTCCACCTTTTTTTCCCTTCTCTTCCTCTTACTTTTTTTTCACGTTTTTTTACGTTTTTCTCCTTTTCGCCTCTTTTCTGGGCGTATTATTCTTCTTTTTCTTCTTTTTTTTCGTCTAATGCATACCCCATCAGTGCAGCAATGCTTATTCAATACCGCCAGCAGATGGAGACACTGGGGGATAATTTTCTAAGGATTTATACTGATTTTTCCTGTCTGAATTTGTCGCACAGAAAGTTGCAGGCCAAATATGTGTGACATTTCTGCGACTTTAGCTTCTAGAGCATTTTTACAACATTATACATAGGTGCTGAATACATAAAAAGCGACTGTTCAGCGACAGACAAGTCGCATCGGCTGAAAGTAGGCCAGAATGTCAGTCCATGTTGGAGCAGGTTTAGATACAGTCTAAAGTATAGATCTCAAAGTCTGTGCACAGAATTTAGCAAGGGCCTCGCACCTTCTGATGCATCAGGTAGGTGCACAATAGCATAGCCTAACCCTCTGTACTTTGGTCTATATTGATGCGGGACATAGACAGCCAGCTGATGACCAATCCATTAGTGCAATGGATGGCTGGAAGCATTTGTCTTTGCCTTTGCAATACCACAGAAGCAATGCATGGTCAATGTACAGCAATGACACACCTGTGTGAACAGCCAGGAGACCCCCCCATGTTATGTTACATAGTTACATAGTTAGTACGGTCGAAAAAAGACATATGTCCATCAAGTTCAACCAGGGAATTAAGGGGTAGGGGTGTGGCGCGATATTGGGGAAGGGATGAGATTTTATATTTCTTCATAAGCATTAATCTTATTTTGTCAATTAGGAACATTCAGCACCCACCCGCTATCAAGGCAGCTGCCTATCATGTCATGCCCTACCTGCACAGGTGTGCTGGCTACTCAAATGATCCAATTAAGGAGGCCATTTATTCAGCAGCAGCAGAAGTCCTGTGCCTGGACGCTCCAACAGCGGCCAGACACAAGCAGAAGCAGCAGAAGCAGCAGCAGCAGCACCACCTTTTGTTTTTTGGCTGCAGCAGCAAGGCCCACAGGGCTGGCTAGCTGGCTAGCCAGCAAGCAGGTAGCAATGAAAGTAGGAATCTTTCTTTTTAACCCTGTAAGGGGGTGGTGCACTGTACCCGAAGATACTGCCATATCGGGTCAATGCATAGGGCGACGGAAGCAAGCTTCGAAATCGGCCCCCGTTCTCAAAAATCCATTTAATATATGGTCCCCAGATAGGGGACGTATCAGATATTAAACTGATAAGAACAGATACTACACTTGATCTTAGCCAAAAGGCCGAGAAGCGATAACCGTGAAAGGGGCGGGCCCAACAAGGTCCCCTTCATGGGCACTATCACTGCTTGCTGTCAGGGAGGCTGCCAGACAATTTTCCATGCACACTCTGGGCTGGGGGGCAGTCAACCACCAGTACACACAGCAGAACCTAAACCCATACCATTATTGCTAAGCAGCAAGACAGGGGCCCATTGCACTCCCACGGGGCCTTTTTAAATGCAATCCATAACCCGGATTTGCCAGGAACCCTTCTTACTCCTCCTACTTGCATGTGACACTGGGCTTAGGATCTGCATAGGAAACACACACACAAGCACACACCTACCTTTGTTGCCTGCAGATGCCTCCTTGGCTGTCCCCAAACGGTATCAAACCAACACCCACGGGAAGCTGTAAGCATAGAGGACATGCCTGCACCCCATTGGACTTACCTGTGTGGGTTAAATCCGGGTTATTTGACAACCTATGGCGGTGATGGTTCTGCTCAGGCAGAGCAGTGCTGATGCTCCTCATAAAGCTGTCGCTGCTGTGAAGGTTCTAGGTGACATCACAAATCCCTATGGTTACATACACAACAAAGCTGGGTTGTTGTTGTTTACACTCTGCAAGGCCTGTGGAAGTGAGTGACATCATAGCACTGTAGTTCTGAGGGTTCTAGATGGATGCAACAATCTCCTGTTGCTTCTATGAAGGCCATAATAGACGACATCACCAAACAGCTCCATAGTCACATACACAGCAAAGGAGAGATGTTGTTTACACCTAGTGATGTCAGTGGTATTGAGTGACATCACAGCACAGTGCTAAGGCTCCTGGGCCTGGACACAGCAGCGGCTGCAATATCTCAACGGAGAATACGTTTATATATATGTGTGTGTGTGCGCGTATATATATATATATATATATATATATATATATATATATATATTCTCCGCCGAAATCACTTTTAAACCCATTTCCACCTTTTTTTCCCTTCTCTTCCTCTTACTTTTTTTTCACGTTTTTTTACGTTTTTCTCCTTTTCGCCTCTTTTCTGGGCGTATTATTCTTCTTTTTCTTCTTTTTTTTCGTCTAATGCATACCCCATCAGTGCAGCAATGCTTATTCAATACCGCCAGCAGATGGAGACACTGGGGGATAATTTTCTAAGGATTTATACTGATTTTTCCTGTCTGAATTTGTCGCACAGAAAGTTGCAGGCCAAATATGTGTGACATTTCTGCGACTTTAGCTTCTAGAGCATTTTTACAACATTATACATAGGTGCTGAATACATAAAAAGCGACTGTTCAGCGACAGACAAGTCGCATCGGCTGAAAGTAGGCCAGAATGTCAGTCCATGTTGGAGCAGGTTTAGATACAGTCTAAAGTATAGATCTCAAAGTCTGTGCACAGAATTTAGCAAGGGCCTCGCACCTTCTGATGCATCAGGTAGGTGCACAATAGCATAGCCTAACCCTCTGTACTTTGGTCTATATTGATGCGGGACATAGACAGCCAGCTGATGACCAATCCATTAGTGCAATGGATGGCTGGAAGCATTTGTCTTTGCCTTTGCAATACCACAGAAGCAATGCATGGTCAATGTACAGCAATGACACACCTGTGTGAACAGCCAGGAGACCCCCCCCCCCCCCCCATGTTATGTTACATAGTTACATAGTTAGTACGGTCGAAAAAAGACATATGTCCATCAAGTTCAACCAGGGAATTAAGGGGTAGGGGTGTGGCGCGATATTGGGGAAGGGATGAGATTTTATATTTCTTCATAAGCATTAATCTTATTTTGTCAATTAGGAACATTCAGCACCCACCCGCTATCAAGGCAGCTGCCTATCATGTCATGCCCTACCTGCACAGGTGTGCTGGCTACTCAAATGATCCAATTAAGGAGGCCATTTAGTCAGCAGCAGCAGAAGTCCTGTGCCTGGACGCTCCAACAGCGGCCAGACACAAGCAGAAGCAGCAGAAGCAGCAGCAGCAGCACCACCTTTTGTTTTTTGGCTGCAGCAGCAAGGCCCACAGGGCTGGCTAGCTGGCTAGCCAGCAAGCAGGTAGCAATGAAAGTAGGAATCTTTCTTTTTAACCCTGTAAGGGGGTGGTGCACTGTACCCGAAGATACTGCCATATCGGGTCAAAATGCATAGGGCGACGGAAGCAAGCTTCGAAATCGGCCCCCGTTCTCAAAAATCCATTTAATATATGGTCCCCAGATAGGGGACGTATCAGATATTAAACTGATAAGAACAGATACTACACTTGATCTTAGCCAAAAGGCCGAGAAGCGATAACCGTGAAAGGGGCGGGCCCAACAAGGTCCCCTTCATGGGCACTATCACTGCTTGCTGTCAGGGAGGCTGCCAGACAATTTTCCATGCACACTCTGGGCTGGGGGGCAGTCAACCACCAGTACACACAGCAGAACCTAAACCCATACCATTATTGCTAAGCAGCAAGACAGGGGCCCATTGCACTCCCACGGGGCCTTTTTAAATGCAATCCATAACCCGGATTTGCCAGGAACCCTTCTTACTCCTCCTACTTGCATGTGACACTGGGCTTAGGATCTGCATAGGAAACACACACACAAGCACACACCTACCTTTGTTGCCTGCAGATGCCTCCTTGGCTGTCCCCAAACGGTATCAAACCAACACCCACGGGAAGCTGTAAGCATAGAGGACATGCCTGCACCCCATTGGACTTACCTGTGTGGGTTAAATCCGGGTTATTTGACAACCTATGGCGGTGATGGTTCTGCTCAGGCAGAGCAGTGCTGATGCTCCTCATAAAGCTGTCGCTGCTGTGAAGGTTCTAGGTGACATCACAAATCCCTATGGTTACATACACAACAAAGCTGGGTTGTTGTTGTTTACACTCTGCAAGGCCTGTGGAAGTGAGTGACATCATAGCACTGTAGTTCTGAGGGTTCTAGATGGATGCAACAATCTCCTGTTGCTTCTATGAAGGCCATAATAGACGACATCACCAAACAGCTCCATAGTCACATACACAGCAAAGGAGAGATGTTGTTTACACCTAGTGATGTCAGTGGTATTGAGTGACATCACAGCACAGTGCTAAGGCTCCTGGGCCTGGACACAGCAGCGGCTGCAATATCTCAACGGAGAATACGTTTATATATATGTGTGTGTGTGCGCGTATGTATATATATATATATATATATATATATATATATATATATATATATATATTCTCCGCCGAAATCACTTTTAAACCCATTTCCACCTTTTTTTCCCTTCTCTTCCTCTTACTTTTTTTTCACGTTTTTTTACGTTTTTCTCCTTTTCGCCTCTTTTCTGGGCGTATTATTCTTCTTTTTCTTCTTTTTTTTCGTCTAATGCATACCCCATCAGTGCAGCAATGCTTATTCAATACCGCCAGCAGATGGAGACACTGGGGGATAATTTTCTAAGGATTTATACTGATTTTTCCTGTCTGAATTTGTCGCACAGAAAGTTGCAGGCCAAATATGTGTGACATTTCTGCGACTTTAGCTTCTAGAGCATTTTTACAACATTATACATAGGTGCTGAATACATAAAAAGCGACTGTTCAGCGACAGACAAGTCGCATCGGCTGAAAGTAGGCCAGAATGTCAGTCCATGTTGGAGCAGGTTTAGATACAGTCTAAAGTATAGATCTCAAAGTCTGTGCACAGAATTTAGCAAGGGCCTCGCACCTTCTGATGCATCAGGTAGGTGCACAATAGCATAGCCTAACCCTCTGTACTTTGGTCTATATTGATGCGGGACATAGACAGCCAGCTGATGACCAATCCATTAGTGCAATGGATGGCTGGAAGCATTTGTCTTTGCCTTTGCAATACCACAGAAGCAATGCATGGTCAATGTACAGCAATGACACACCTGTGTGAACAGCCAGGAGACCCCCCCCCCCCATGTTATGTTACATAGTTACATAGTTAGTACGGTCGAAAAAAGACATATGTCCATCAAGTTCAACCAGGGAATTAAGGGGTAGGGGTGTGGCGCGATATTGGGGAAGGGATGAGATTTTATATTTCTTCATAAGCATTAATCTTATTTTGTCAATTAGGAACATTCAGCACCCACCCGCTATCAAGGCAGCTGCCTATCATGTCATGCCCTACCTGCACAGGTGTGCTGGCTACTCAAATGATCCAATTAAGGAGGCCATTTAGTCAGCAGCAGCAGAAGTCCTGTGCCTGGACGCTCCAACAGCGGCCAGACACAAGCAGAAGCAGCAGAAGCAGCAGCAGCAGCACCACCTTTTGTTTTTTGGCTGCAGCAGCAAGGCCCACAGGGCTGGCTAGCTGGCTAGCCAGCAAGCAGGTAGCAATGAAAGTAGGAATCTTTCTTTTTAACCCTGTAAGGGGGTGGTGCACTGTACCCGAAGATACTGCCATATCGGGTCAATGCATAGGGCGACGGAAGCAAGCTTCGAAATCGGCCCCCGTTCTCAAAAATCCATTTAATATATGGTCCCCAGATAGGGGACGTATCAGATATTAAACTGATAAGAACAGATACTACACTTGATCTTAGCCAAAAGGCCGAGAAGCGATAACCGTGAAAGGGGCGGGCCCAACAAGGTCCCCTTCATGGGCACTATCACTGCTTGCTGTCAGGGAGGCTGCCAGACAATTTTCCATGCACACTCTGGGCTGGGGGGCAGTCAACCACCAGTACACACAGCAGAACCTAAACCCATACCATTATTGCTAAGCAGCAAGACAGGGGCCCATTGCACTCCCACGGGGCCTTTTTAAATGCAATCCATAACCCGGATTTGCCAGGAACCCTTCTTACTCCTCCTACTTGCATGTGACACTGGGCTTAGGATCTGCATAGGAAACACACACACAAGCACACACCTACCTTTGTTGCCTGCAGATGCCTCCTTGGCTGTCCCCAAACGGTATCAAACCAACACCCACGGGAAGCTGTAAGCATAGAGGACATGCCTGCACCCCATTGGACTTACCTGTGTGGGTTAAATCCGGGTTATTTGACAACCTATGGCGGTGATGGTTCTGCTCAGGCAGAGCAGTGCTGATGCTCCTCATAAAGCTGTCGCTGCTGTGAAGGTTCTAGGTGACATCACAAATCCCTATGGTTACATACACAACAAAGCTGGGTTGTTGTTGTTTACACTCTGCAAGGCCTGTGGAAGTGAGTGACATCATAGCACTGTAGTTCTGAGGGTTCTAGATGGATGCAACAATCTCCTGTTGCTTCTATGAAGGCCATAATAGACGACATCACCAAACAGCTCCATAGTCACATACACAGCAAAGGAGAGATGTTGTTTACACCTAGTGATGTCAGTGGTATTGAGTGACATCACAGCACAGTGCTAAGGCTCCTGGGCCTGGACACAGCAGCGGCTGCAATATCTCAACGGAGAATACGTTTATATATATGTGTGTGTGTGCGCGTATATATATATATATATATATATATATATATATATATATATATATATATTCTCCGCCGAAATCACTTTTAAACCCATTTCCACCTTTTTTTCCCTTCTCTTCCTCTTACTTTTTTTTCACGTTTTTTTACGTTTTTCTCCTTTTCGCCTCTTTTCTGGGCGTATTATTCTTCTTTTTCTTCTTTTTTTTCGTCTAATGCATACCCCATCAGTGCAGCAATGCTTATTCAATACCGCCAGCAGATGGAGACACTGGGGGATAATTTTCTAAGGATTTATACTGATTTTTCCTGTCTGAATTTGTCGCACAGAAAGTTGCAGGCCAAATATGTGTGACATTTCTGCGACTTTAGCTTCTAGAGCATTTTTACAACATTATACATAGGTGCTGAATACATAAAAAGCGACTGTTCAGCGACAGACAAGTCGCATCGGCTGAAAGTAGGCCAGAATGTCAGTCCATGTTGGAGCAGGTTTAGATACAGTCTAAAGTATAGATCTCAAAGTCTGTGCACAGAATTTAGCAAGGGCCTCGCACCTTCTGATGCATCAGGTAGGTGCACAATAGCATAGCCTAACCCTCTGTACTTTGGTCTATATTGATGCGGGACATAGACAGCCAGCTGATGACCAATCCATTAGTGCAATGGATGGCTGGAAGCATTTGTCTTTGCCTTTGCAATACCACAGAAGCAATGCATGGTCAATGTACAGCAATGACACACCTGTGTGAACAGCCAGGAGACCCCCCCCCCCCCCCCCATGTTATGTTACATAGTTACATAGTTAGTACGGTCGAAAAAAGACATATGTCCATCAAGTTCAACCAGGGAATTAAGGGGTAGGGGTGTGGCGCGATATTGGGGAAGGGATGAGATTTTATATTTCTTCATAAGCATTAATCTTATTTTGTCAATTAGGAACATTCAGCACCCACCCGCTATCAAGGCAGCTGCCTATCATGTCATGCCCTACCTGCACAGGTGTGCTGGCTACTCAAATGATCCAATTAAGGAGGCCATTTAGTCAGCAGCAGCAGAAGTCCTGTGCCTGGACGCTCCAACAGCGGCCAGACACAAGCAGAAGCAGCAGAAGCAGCAGCAGCAGCACCACCTTTTGTTTTTTGGCTGCAGCAGCAAGGCCCACAGGGCTGGCTAGCTGGCTAGCCAGCAAGCAGGTAGCAATGAAAGTAGGAATCTTTCTTTTTAACCCTGTAAGGGGGTGGTGCACTGTACCCGAAGATACTGCCATATCGGGTCAATGCATAGGGCGACGGAAGCAAGCTTCGAAATCGGCCCCCGTTCTCAAAAATCCATTTAATATATGGTCCCCAGATAGGGGACGTATCAGATATTAAACTGATAAGAACAGATACTACACTTGATCTTAGCCAAAAGGCCGAGAAGCGATAACCGTGAAAGGGGCGGGCCCAACAAGGTCCCCTTCATGGGCACTATCACTGCTTGCTGTCAGGGAGGCTGCCAGACAATTTTCCATGCACACTCTGGGCTGGGGGGCAGTCAACCACCAGTACACACAGCAGAACCTAAACCCATACCATTATTGCTAAGCAGCAAGACAGGGGCCCATTGCACTCCCACGGGGCCTTTTTAAATGCAATCCATAACCCGGATTTGCCAGGAACCCTTCTTACTCCTCCTACTTGCATGTGACACTGGGCTTAGGATCTGCATAGGAAACACACACACAAGCACACACCTACCTTTGTTGCCTGCAGATGCCTCCTTGGCTGTCCCCAAACGGTATCAAACCAACACCCACGGGAAGCTGTAAGCATAGAGGACATGCCTGCACCCCATTGGACTTACCTGTGTGGGTTAAATCCGGGTTATTTGACAACCTATGGCGGTGATGGTTCTGCTCAGGCAGAGCAGTGCTGATGCTCCTCATAAAGCTGTCGCTGCTGTGAAGGTTCTAGGTGACATCACAAATCCCTATGGTTACATACACAACAAAGCTGGGTTGTTGTTGTTTACACTCTGCAAGGCCTGTGGAAGTGAGTGACATCATAGCACTGTAGTTCTGAGGGTTCTAGATGGATGCAACAATCTCCTGTTGCTTCTATGAAGGCCATAATAGACGACATCACCAAACAGCTCCATAGTCACATACACAGCAAAGGAGAGATGTTGTTTACACCTAGTGATGTCAGTGGTATTGAGTGACATCACAGCACAGTGCTAAGGCTCCTGGGCCTGGACACAGCAGCGGCTGCAATATCTCAACGGAGAATACGTTTATATATATGTGTGTGTGTGCGCGTATATATATATATATATATATATATATATATATATATATATATATTTCTCCGCCGAAATCACTTTTAAACCCATTTCCACCTTTTTTTCCCTTCTCTTCCTCTTACTTTTTTTTCACGTTTTTTTACGTTTTTCTCCTTTTCGCCTCTTTTCTGGGCGTATTATTCTTCTTTTTCTTCTTTTTTTTCGTCTAATGCATACCCCATCAGTGCAGCAATGCTTATTCAATACCGCCAGCAGATGGAGACACTGGGGGATAATTTTCTAAGGATTTATACTGATTTTTCCTGTCTGAATTTGTCGCACAGAAAGTTGCAGGCCAAATATGTGTGACATTTCTGCGACTTTAGCTTCTAGAGCATTTTTACAACATTATACATAGGTGCTGAATACATAAAAAGCGACTGTTCAGCGACAGACAAGTCGCATCGGCTGAAAGTAGGCCAGAATGTCAGTCCATGTTGGAGCAGGTTTAGATACAGTCTAAAGTATAGATCTCAAAGTCTGTGCACAGAATTTAGCAAGGGCCTCGCACCTTCTGATGCATCAGGTAGGTGCACAATAGCATAGCCTAACCCTCTGTACTTTGGTCTATATTGATGCGGGACATAGACAGCCAGCTGATGACCAATCCATTAGTGCAATGGATGGCTGGAAGCATTTGTCTTTGCCTTTGCAATACCACAGAAGCAATGCATGGTCAATGTACAGCAATGACACACCTGTGTGAACAGCCAGGAGACCCCCCCCCCCCCCCCCCATGTTATGTTACATAGTTACATAGTTAGTACGGTCGAAAAAAGACATATGTCCATCAAGTTCAACCAGGGGGTAGGGGTGTGGCGCGATATTGGGGAAGGGATGAGATTTTATATTTCTTCATAAGCATTAATCTTATTTTGTCAATTAGGAACATTCAGCACCCACCCGCTATCAAGGCAGCTGCCTATCATGTCATGCCCTACCTGCACAGGTGTGCTGGCTACTCAAATGATCCAATTAAGGAGGCCATTTAGTCAGCAGCAGCAGAAGTCCTGTGCCTGGACGCTCCAACAGCGGCCAGACACAAGCAGAAGCAGCAGAAGCAGCAGCAGCAGCACCACCTTTTGTTTTTTGGCTGCAGCAGCAAGGCCCACAGGGCTGGCTAGCTGGCTAGCCAGCAAGCAGGTAGCAATGAAAGTAGGAATCTTTCTTTTTAACCCTGTAAGGGGGTGGTGCACTGTACCCGAAGATACTGCCATATCGGGTCAATGCATAGGGCGACGGAAGCAAGCTTCGAAATCGGCCCCCGTTCTCAAAAATCCATTTAATATATGGTCCCCAGATAGGGGACGTATCAGATATTAAACTGATAAGAACAGATACTACACTTGATCTTAGCCAAAAGGCCGAGAAGCGATAACCGTGAAAGGGGCGGGCCCAACAAGGTCCCCTTCATGGGCACTATCACTGCTTGCTGTCAGGGAGGCTGCCAGACAATTTTCCATGCACACTCTGGGCTGGGGGGCAGTCAACCACCAGTACACACAGCAGAACCTAAACCCATACCATTATTGCTAAGCAGCAAGACAGGGGCCCATTGCACTCCCACGGGGCCTTTTTAAATGCAATCCATAACCCGGATTTGCCAGGAACCCTTCTTACTCCTCCTACTTGCATGTGACACTGGGCTTAGGATCTGCATAGGAAACACACACACAAGCACACACCTACCTTTGTTGCCTGCAGATGCCTCCTTGGCTGTCCCCAAACGGTATCAAACCAACACCCACGGGAAGCTGTAAGCATAGAGGACATGCCTGCACCCCATTGGACTTACCTGTGTGGGTTAAATCCGGGTTATTTGACAACCTATGGCGGTGATGGTTCTGCTCAGGCAGAGCAGTGCTGATGCTCCTCATAAAGCTGTCGCTGCTGTGAAGGTTCTAGGTGACATCACAAATCCCTATGGTTACATACACAACAAAGCTGGGTTGTTGTTGTTTACACTCTGCAAGGCCTGTGGAAGTGAGTGACATCATAGCACTGTAGTTCTGAGGGTTCTAGATGGATGCAACAATCTCCTGTTGCTTCTATGAAGGCCATAATAGACGACATCACCAAACAGCTCCATAGTCACATACACAGCAAAGGAGAGATGTTGTTTACACCTAGTGATGTCAGTGGTATTGAGTGACATCACAGCACAGTGCTAAGGCTCCTGGGCCTGGACACAGCAGCGGCTGCAATATCTCAACGGAGAATACGTTTATATATATGTGTGTGTGTGCGCGTATATATATATATATATATATATATATATATATATATATATATATTCTCCGCCGAAATCACTTTTAAACCCATTTCCACCTTTTTTTCCCTTCTCTTCCTCTTACTTTTTTTTCACGTTTTTTTACGTTTTTCTCCTTTTCGCCTCTTTTCTGGGCGTATTATTCTTCTTTTTCTTCTTTTTTTTCGTCTAATGCATACCCCATCAGTGCAGCAATGCTTATTCAATACCGCCAGCAGATGGAGACACTGGGGGATAATTTTCTAAGGATTTATACTGATTTTTCCTGTCTGAATTTGTCGCACAGAAAGTTGCAGGCCAAATATGTGTGACATTTCTGCGACTTTAGCTTCTAGAGCATTTTTACAACATTATACATAGGTGCTGAATACATAAAAAGCGACTGTTCAGCGACAGACAAGTCGCATCGGCTGAAAGTAGGCCAGAATGTCAGTCCATGTTGGAGCAGGTTTAGATACAGTCTAAAGTATAGATCTCAAAGTCTGTGCACAGAATTTAGCAAGGGCCTCGCACCTTCTGATGCATCAGGTAGGTGCACAATAGCATAGCCTAACCCTCTGTACTTTGGTCTATATTGATGCGGGACATAGACAGCCAGCTGATGACCAATCCATTAGTGCAATGGATGGCTGGAAGCATTTGTCTTTGCCTTTGCAATACCACAGAAGCAATGCATGGTCAATGTACAGCAATGACACACCTGTGTGAACAGCCAGGAGACCCCCCCCCCCCCCCCCATGTTATGTTACATAGTTACATAGTTAGTACGGTCGAAAAAAGACATATGTCCATCAAGTTCAACCAGGGAATTAAGGGGTAGGGGTGTGGCGCGATATTGGGGAAGGGATGAGATTTTATATTTCTTCATAAGCATTAATCTTATTTTGTCAATTAGGAACATTCAGCACCCACCCGCTATCAAGGCAGCTGCCTATCATGTCATGCCCTACCTGCACAGGTGTGCTGGCTACTCAAATGATCCAATTAAGGAGGCCATTTAGTCAGCAGCAGCAGAAGTCCTGTGCCTGGACGCTCCAACAGCGGCCAGACACAAGCAGAAGCAGCAGAAGCAGCACCACCTTTTGTTTTTTGGCTGCAGCAGCAAGGCCCACAGGGCTGGCTAGCTGGCTAGCCAGCAAGCAGGTAGCAATGAAAGTAGGAATCTTTCTTTTTAACCCTGTAAGGGGGTGGTGCACTGTACCCGAAGATACTGCCATATCGGGTCAATGCATAGGGCGACGGAAGCAAGCTTCGAAATCGGCCCCCGTTCTCAAAAATCCATTTAATATATGGTCCCCAGATAGGGGACGTATCAGATATTAAACTGATAAGAACAGATACTACACTTGATCTTAGCCAAAAGGCCGAGAAGCGATAACCGTGAAAGGGGCGGGCCCAACAAGGTCCCCTTCATGGGCACTATCACTGCTTGCTGTCAGGGAGGCTGCCAGACAATTTTCCATGCACACTCTGGGCTGGGGGGCAGTCAACCACCAGTACACACAGCAGAACCTAAACCCATACCATTATTGCTAAGCAGCAAGACAGGGGCCCATTGCACTCCCACGGGGCCTTTTTAAATGCAATCCATAACCCGGATTTGCCAGGAACCCTTCTTACTCCTCCTACTTGCATGTGACACTGGGCTTAGGATCTGCATAGGAAACACACACACAAGCACACACCTACCTTTGTTGCCTGCAGATGCCTCCTTGGCTGTCCCCAAACGGTATCAAACCAACACCCACGGGAAGCTGTAAGCATAGAGGACATGCCTGCACCCCATTGGACTTACCTGTGTGGGTTAAATCCGGGTTATTTGACAACCTATGGCGGTGATGGTTCTGCTCAGGCAGAGCAGTGCTGATGCTCCTCATAAAGCTGTCGCTGCTGTGAAGGTTCTAGGTGACATCACAAATCCCTATGGTTACATACACAACAAAGCTGGGTTGTTGTTGTTTACACTCTGCAAGGCCTGTGGAAGTGAGTGACATCATAGCACTGTAGTTCTGAGGGTTCTAGATGGATGCAACAATCTCCTGTTGCTTCTATGAAGGCCATAATAGACGACATCACCAAACAGCTCCATAGTCACATACACAGCAAAGGAGAGATGTTGTTTACACCTAGTGATGTCAGTGGTATTGAGTGACATCACAGCACAGTGCTAAGGCTCCTGGGCCTGGACACAGCAGCGGCTGCAATATCTCAACGGAGAATACGTTTATATATATGTGTGTGTGTGCGCGTATATATATATATATATATATATATATATATATATATATATATATCTCCGCCGAAATCACTTTTAAACCCATTTCCACCTTTTTTTCCCTTCTCTTCCTCTTACTTTTTTTTCACGTTTTTTTACGTTTTTCTCCTTTTCGCCTCTTTTCTGGGCGTATTATTCTTCTTTTTCTTCTTTTTTTTCGTCTAATGCATACCCCATCAGTGCAGCAATGCTTATTCAATACCGCCAGCAGATGGAGACACTGGGGGATAATTTTCTAAGGATTTATACTGATTTTTCCTGTCTGAATTTGTCGCACAGAAAGTTGCAGGCCAAATATGTGTGACATTTCTGCGACTTTAGCTTCTAGAGCATTTTTACAACATTATACATAGGTGCTGAATACATAAAAAGCGACTGTTCAGCGACAGACAAGTCGCATCGGCTGAAAGTAGGCCAGAATGTCAGTCCATGTTGGAGCAGGTTTAGATACAGTCTAAAGTATAGATCTCAAAGTCTGTGCACAGAATTTAGCAAGGGCCTCGCACCTTCTGATGCATCAGGTAGGTGCACAATAGCATAGCCTAACCCTCTGTACTTTGGTCTATATTGATGCGGGACATAGACAGCCAGCTGATGACCAATCCATTAGTGCAATGGATGGCTGGAAGCATTTGTCTTTGCCTTTGCAATACCACAGAAGCAATGCATGGTCAATGTACAGCAATGACACACCTGTGTGAACAGCCAGGAGACCCCCCCCCCCCCCCCCATGTTATGTTACATAGTTACATAGTTAGTACGGTCGAAAAAAGACATATGTCCATCAAGTTCAACCAGGGAATTAAGGGGTAGGGGTGTGGCGCGATATTGGGGAAGGGATGAGATTTTATATTTCTTCATAAGCATTAATCTTATTTTGTCAATTAGGAACATTCAGCACCCACCCGCTATCAAGGCAGCTGCCTATCATGTCATGCCCTACCTGCACAGGTGTGCTGGCTACTCAAATGATCCAATTAAGGAGGCCATTTAGTCAGCAGCAGCAGAAGTCCTGTGCCTGGACGCTCCAACAGCGGCCAGACACAAGCAGAAGCAGCAGAAGCAGCAGCAGCAGCACCACCTTTTGTTTTTTGGCTGCAGCAGCAAGGCCCACAGGGCTGGCTAGCTGGCTAGCCAGCAAGCAGGTAGCAATGAAAGTAGGAATCTTTCTTTTTAACCCTGTAAGGGGGTGGTGCACTGTACCCGAAGATACTGCCATATCGGGTCAATGCATAGGGCGACGGAAGCAAGCTTCGAAATCGGCCCCCGTTCTCAAAAATCCATTTAATATATGGTCCCCAGATAGGGGACGTATCAGATATTAAACTGATAAGAACAGATACTACACTTGATCTTAGCCAAAAGGCCGAGAAGCGATAACCGTGAAAGGGGCGGGCCCAACAAGGTCCCCTTCATGGGCACTATCACTGCTTGCTGTCAGGGAGGCTGCCAGACAATTTTCCATGCACACTCTGGGCTGGGGGGCAGTCAACCACCAGTACACACAGCAGAACCTAAACCCATACCATTATTGCTAAGCAGCAAGACAGGGGCCCATTGCACTCCCACGGGGCCTTTTTAAATGCAATCCATAACCCGGATTTGCCAGGAACCCTTCTTACTCCTCCTACTTGCATGTGACACTGGGCTTAGGATCTGCATAGGAAACACACACACAAGCACACACCTACCTTTGTTGCCTGCAGATGCCTCCTTGGCTGTCCCCAAACGGTATCAAACCAACACCCACGGGAAGCTGTAAGCATAGAGGACATGCCTGCACCCCATTGGACTTACCTGTGTGGGTTAAATCCGGGTTATTTGACAACCTATGGCGGTGATGGTTCTGCTCAGGCAGAGCAGTGCTGATGCTCCTCATAAAGCTGTCGCTGCTGTGAAGGTTCTAGGTGACATCACAAATCCCTATGGTTACATACACAACAAAGCTGGGTTGTTGTTGTTTACACTCTGCAAGGCCTGTGGAAGTGAGTGACATCATAGCACTGTAGTTCTGAGGGTTCTAGATGGATGCAACAATCTCCTGTTGCTTCTATGAAGGCCATAATAGACGACATCACCAAACAGCTCCATAGTCACATACACAGCAAAGGAGAGATGTTGTTTACACCTAGTGATGTCAGTGGTATTGAGTGACATCACAGCACAGTGCTAAGGCTCCTGGGCCTGGACACAGCAGCGGCTGCAATATCTCAACGGAGAATACGTTTATATATATGTGTGTGTGTGCGCGTATATATATATATATATATATATATATATATATATATATATATATTTCTCCGCCGAAATCACTTTTAAACCCATTTCCACCTTTTTTTCCCTTCTCTTCCTCTTACTTTTTTTTCACGTTTTTTTACGTTTTTCTCCTTTTCGCCTCTTTTCTGGGCGTATTATTCTTCTTTTTCTTCTTTTTTTTCGTCTAATGCATACCCCATCAGTGCAGCAATGCTTATTCAATACCGCCAGCAGATGGAGACACTGGGGGATAATTTTCTAAGGATTTATACTGATTTTTCCTGTCTGAATTTGTCGCACAGAAAGTTGCAGGCCAAATATGTGTGACATTTCTGCGACTTTAGCTTCTAGAGCATTTTTACAACATTATACATAGGTGCTGAATACATAAAAAGCGACTGTTCAGCGACAGACAAGTCGCATCGGCTGAAAGTAGGCCAGAATGTCAGTCCATGTTGGAGCAGGTTTAGATACAGTCTAAAGTATAGATCTCAAAGTCTGTGCACAGAATTTAGCAAGGGCCTCGCACCTTCTGATGCATCAGGTAGGTGCACAATAGCATAGCCTAACCCTCTGTACTTTGGTCTATATTGATGCGGGACATAGACAGCCAGCTGATGACCAATCCATTAGTGCAATGGATGGCTGGAAGCATTTGTCTTTGCCTTTGCAATACCACAGAAGCAATGCATGGTCAATGTACAGCAATGACACACCTGTGTGAACAGCCAGGAGACCCCCCCCCCCCCCCCATGTTATGTTACATAGTTACATAGTTAGTACGGTCGAAAAAAGACATATGTCCATCAAGTTCAACCAGGGAATTAAGGGGTAGGGGTGTGGCGCGATATTGGGGAAGGGATGAGATTTTATATTTCTTCATAAGCATTAATCTTATTTTGTCAATTAGGAACATTCAGCACCCACCCGCTATCAAGGCAGCTGCCTATCATGTCATGCCCTACCTGCACAGGTGTGCTGGCTACTCAAATGATCCAATTAAGGAGGCCATTTAGTCAGCAGCAGCAGAAGTCCTGTGCCTGGACGCTCCAACAGCGGCCAGACACAAGCAGAAGCAGCAGAAGCAGCAGCAGCAGCACCACCTTTTGTTTTTTGGCTGCAGCAGCAAGGCCCACAGGGCTGGCTAGCTGGCTAGCCAGCAAGCAGGTAGCAATGAAAGTAGGAATCTTTCTTTTTAACCCTGTAAGGGGGTGGTGCACTGTACCCGAAGATACTGCCATATCGGGTCAATGCATAGGGCGACGGAAGCAAGCTTCGAAATCGGCCCCCGTTCTCAAAAATCCATTTAATATATGGTCCCCAGATAGGGGACGTATCAGATATTAAACTGATAAGAACAGATACTACACTTGATCTTAGCCAAAAGGCCGAGAAGCGATAACCGTGAAAGGGGCGGGCCCAACAAGGTCCCCTTCATGGGCACTATCACTGCTTGCTGTCAGGGAGGCTGCCAGACAATTTTCCATGCACACTCTGGGCTGGGGGGCAGTCAACCACCAGTACACACAGCAGAACCTAAACCCATACCATTATTGCTAAGCAGCAAGACAGGGGCCCATTGCACTCCCACGGGGCCTTTTTAAATGCAATCCATAACCCGGATTTGCCAGGAACCCTTCTTACTCCTCCTACTTGCATGTGACACTGGGCTTAGGATCTGCATAGGAAACACACACACAAGCACACACCTACCTTTGTTGCCTGCAGATGCCTCCTTGGCTGTCCCCAAACGGTATCAAACCAACACCCACGGGAAGCTGTAAGCATAGAGGACATGCCTGCACCCCATTGGACTTACCTGTGTGGGTTAAATCCGGGTTATTTGACAACCTATGGCGGTGATGGTTCTGCTCAGGCAGAGCAGTGCTGATGCTCCTCATAAAGCTGTCGCTGCTGTGAAGGTTCTAGGTGACATCACAAATCCCTATGGTTACATACACAACAAAGCTGGGTTGTTGTTGTTTACACTCTGCAAGGCCTGTGGAAGTGAGTGACATCATAGCACTGTAGTTCTGAGGGTTCTAGATGGATGCAACAATCTCCTGTTGCTTCTATGAAGGCCATAATAGACGACATCACCAAACAGCTCCATAGTCACATACACAGCAAAGGAGAGATGTTGTTTACACCTAGTGATGTCAGTGGTATTGAGTGACATCACAGCACAGTGCTAAGGCTCCTGGGCCTGGACACAGCAGCGGCTGCAATATCTCAACGGAGAATACGTTTATATATATATATATGTGTGTGTGTGCGCGTATATATATATATATATATATATATATATATATATATATATATATTCTCCGCCGAAATCACTTTTAAACCCATTTCCACCTTTTTTTCCCTTCTCTTCCTCTTACTTTTTTTTCACGTTTTTTTACGTTTTTCTCCTTTTCGCCTCTTTTCTGGGCGTATTATTCTTCTTTTTCTTCTTTTTTTTCGTCTAATGCATACCCCATCAGTGCAGCAATGCTTATTCAATACCGCCAGCAGATGGAGACACTGGGGGATAATTTTCTAAGGATTTATACTGATTTTTCCTGTCTGAATTTGTCGCACAGAAAGTTGCAGGCCAAATATGTGTGACATTTCTGCGACTTTAGCTTCTAGAGCATTTTTACAACATTATACATAGGTGCTGAATACATAAAAAGCGACTGTTCAGCGACAGACAAGTCGCATCGGCTGAAAGTAGGCCAGAATGTCAGTCCATGTTGGAGCAGGTTTAGATACAGTCTAAAGTATAGATCTCAAAGTCTGTGCACAGAATTTAGCAAGGGCCTCGCACCTTCTGATGCATCAGGTAGGTGCACAATAGCATAGCCTAACCCTCTGTACTTTGGTCTATATTGATGCGGGACATAGACAGCCAGCTGATGACCAATCCATTAGTGCAATGGATGGCTGGAAGCATTTGTCTTTGCCTTTGCAATACCACAGAAGCAATGCATGGTCAATGTACAGCAATGACACACCTGTGTGAACAGCAGCCAGGAGACCCCCCCCCCCCCCCCCATGTTATGTTACATAGTTACATAGTTAGTACGGTCGAAAAAAGACATATGTCCATCAAGTTCAACCAGGGAATTAAGGGGTAGGGGTGTGGCGCGATATTGGGGAAGGGATGAGATTTTATATTTCTTCATAAGCATTAATCTTATTTTGTCAATTAGGAACATTCAGCACCCACCCGCTATCAAGGCAGCTGCCTATCATGTCATGCCCTACCTGCACAGGTGTGCTGGCTACTCAAATGATCCAATTAAGGAGGCCATTTAGTCAGCAGCAGCAGAAGTCCTGTGCCTGGACGCTCCAACAGCGGCCAGACACAAGCAGAAGCAGCAGAAGCAGCAGCAGCAGCACCACCTTTTGTTTTTTGGCTGCAGCAGCAAGGCCCACAGGGCTGGCTAGCTGGCTAGCCAGCAAGCAGGTAGCAATGAAAGTAGGAATCTTTCTTTTTAACCCTGTAAGGGGGTGGTGCACTGTACCCGAAGATACTGCCATATCGGGTCAATGCATAGGGCGACGGAAGCAAGCTTCGAAATCGGCCCCCGTTCTCAAAAATCCATTTAATATATGGTCCCCAGATAGGGGACGTATCAGATATTAAACTGATAAGAACAGATTTTTTTTTTTTTTTTTTTTTTTTTTTTTTAAAGCCGAGGAACGTGCTTTCGATTCACCCAAAGTGCAAGAAAAAGTGCAAACGTGTTACACTAAAAAAACGTGCACAAAGGATGCGGTCTATCGCAAGCCCTTCTCCGATAGGAGAGAGGCCCCCCAACAAACCTTACCCTTCGCCTCCGGACCAAAAGGTACCTGCGAGGTTCCAGGTTCGATGTCCCTTTTCGCCGAAGCTACTAGGGGACCACAAATGCTCCCGGCATCCCCCTTGGCGTTAGCCAAGGTATCTGCCCGCAGAGCCGATTACGGTAGGTACCCTGCCAAAGCAGGAGTACCCGGGGTGTTTGCAGGGAGGTGCAGAACCTAATGGCCACACACACCTCCCCTAGACCGCCAGGAGGGACACCCAGAAGGGCTACCGCATCCTGACAAATCCTGTGAACACACAACACGCAAAAAGTGACACAGTGAGACAAAAAAGAAATAAATAAGTGAATGTGTGCAGATATACTGCCCGGACATCCGGCCGGATCTATAAAAATTTCTCTGATCCTAGCCAGAAGGCCGGGAATCAAGAGGTGAGTGCCACAAGGTGAAGAGATTATGGTGCCCGTGCTTCAACCCAGTGAGTCTATTCTCCCAGTGAGTTTCGGCACCTCGGGGTCACCACTCCCCGAGGCACAAAAGTACCTCGGCTCTAGACCCTCTCAGCCTCATGGCGAGACCCGGAGGGAACAGGTCACATCGGGGCAGCCGTCGAGCTGATTCCTCAGAACCAGCCCCGGAAAGCCCTGGTACACCTGCATCCTCCATGCAGCACCCATCCCCACCAGCATGAAAACTGATAAGAACAGATACTACACTTGATCTTAGCCAAAAGGCCGAGAAGCGATAACCGTGAAAGGGGCGGGCCCAACAAGGTCCCCTTCATGGGCACTATCACTGCTTGCTGTCAGGGAGGCTGCCAGACAATTTTCCATGCACACTCTGGGCTGGGGGGCAGTCAACCACCAGTACACACAGCAGAACCTAAACCCATACCATTATTGCTAAGCAGCAAGACAGGGGCCCATTGCACTCCCACGGGGCCTTTTTAAATGCAATCCATAACCCGGATTTGCCAGGAACCCTTCTTACTCCTCCTACTTGCATGTGACACTGGGCTTAGGATCTGCATAGGAAACACACACACAAGCACACACCTACCTTTGTTGCCTGCAGATGCCTCCTTGGCTGTCCCCAAACGGTATCAAACCAACACCCACGGGAAGCTGTAAGCATAGAGGACATGCCTGCACCCCATTGGACTTACCTGTGTGGGTTAAATCCGGGTTATTTGACAACCTATGGCGGTGATGGTTCTGCTCAGGCAGAGCAGTGCTGATGCTCCTCATAAAGCTGTCGCTGCTGTGAAGGTTCTAGGTGACATCACAAATCCCTATGGTTACATACACAACAAAGCTGGGTTGTTGTTGTTTACACTCTGCAAGGCCTGTGGAAGTGAGTGACATCATAGCACTGTAGTTCTGAGGGTTCTAGATGGATGCAACAATCTCCTGTTGCTTCTATGAAGGCCATAATAGACGACATCACCAAACAGCTCCATAGTCACATACACAGCAAAGGAGAGATGTTGTTTACACCTAGTGATGTCAGTGGTATTGAGTGACATCACAGCACAGTGCTAAGGCTCCTGGGCCTGGACACAGCAGCGGCTGCAATATCTCAACGGAGAATACGTTTATATATATGTGTGTGTGTGCGCGTATATATATATATATATATATATATATATATATATTTCTCCGCCGAAATCACTTTTAAACCCATTTCCACCTTTTTTTCCCTTCTCTTCCTCTTACTTTTTTTTCACGTTTTTTTACGTTTTTCTCCTTTTCGCCTCTTTTCTGGGCGTATTATTCTTCTTTTTCTTCTTTTTTTTCGTCTAATGCATACCCCATCAGTGCAGCAATGCTTATTCAATACCGCCAGCAGATGGAGACACTGGGGGATAATTTTCTAAGGATTTATACTGATTTTTCCTGTCTGAATTTGTCGCACAGAAAGTTGCAGGCCAAATATGTGTGACATTTCTGCGACTTTAGCTTCTAGAGCATTTTTACAACATTATACATAGGTGCTGAATACATAAAAAGCGACTGTTCAGCGACAGACAAGTCGCATCGGCTGAAAGTAGGCCAGAATGTCAGTCCATGTTGGAGCAGGTTTAGATACAGTCTAAAGCATAGATCTCAAAGTCTGTGCACAGAATTTAGCAAGGGCCTCGCACCTTCTGATGCATCAGGTAGGTGCACAATAGCATAGCCTAACCCTCTGTACTTTGGTCTATATTGATGCGGGACATAGACAGCCAGCTGATGACCAATCCATTAGTGCAATGGATGGCTGGAAGCATTTGTCTTTGCCTTTGCAATACCACAGAAGCAATGCATGGTCAATGTACAGCAATGACACACCTGTGTGAACAGCCAGGAGACCCCCCCCCCCCCCCCATGTTATGTTACATAGTTACATAGTTAGTACGGTCGAAAAAAGACATATGTCCATCAAGTTCAACCAGGGAATTAAGGGGTAGGGGTGTGGCGCGATATTGGGGAAGGGATGAGATTTTATATTTCTTCATAAGCATTAATCTTATTTTGTCAATTAGGAACATTCAGCACCCACCCGCTATCAAGGCAGCTGCCTATCATGTCATGCCCTACCTGCACAGGTGTGCTGGCTACTCAAATGATCCAATTAAGGAGGCCATTTAGTCAGCAGCAGCAGAAGTCCTGTGCCTGGACGCTCCAACAGCGGCCAGACACAAGCAGAAGCAGCAGAAGCAGCAGCAGCAGCACCACCTTTTGTTTTTTGGCTGCAGCAGCAAGGCCCACAGGGCTGGCTAGCTGGCTAGCCAGCAAGCAGGTAGCAATGAAAGTAGGAATCTTTCTTTTTAACCCTGTAAGGGGGTGGTGCACTGTACCCGAAGATACTGCCATATCGGGTCAATGCATAGGGCGACGGAAGCAAGCTTCGAAATCGGCCCCCGTTCTCAAAAATCCATTTAATATATGGTCCCCAGATAGGGGACGTATCAGATATTAAACTGATAAGAACAGATACTACACTTGATCTTAGCCAAAAGGCCGAGAAGCGATAACCGTGAAAGGGGCGGGCCCAACAAGGTCCCCTTCATGGGCACTATCACTGCTTGCTGTCAGGGAGGCTGCCAGACAATTTTCCATGCACACTCTGGGCTGGGGGGCAGTCAACCACCAGTACACACAGCAGAACCTAAACCCATACCATTATTGCTAAGCAGCAAGACAGGGGCCCATTGCACTCCCACGGGGCCTTTTTAAATGCAATCCATAACCCGGATTTGCCAGGAACCCTTCTTACTCCTCCTACTTGCATGTGACACTGGGCTTAGGATCTGCAAAGGAAACACACACACAAGCACACACCTACCTTTGTTGCCTGCAGATGCCTCCTTGGCTGTCCCCAAACGGTATCAAACCAACACCCACGGGAAGCTGTAAGCATAGAGGACATGCCTGCACCCCATTGGACTTACCTGTGTGGGTTAAATCCGGGTTATTTGACAACCTATGGCGGTGATGGTTCTGCTCAGGCAGAGCAGTGCTGATGCTCCTCATAAAGCTGTCGCTGCTGTGAAGGTTCTAGGTGACATCACAAATCCCTATGGTTACATACACAACAAAGCTGGGTTGTTGTTGTTTACACTCTGCAAGGCCTGTGGAAGTGAGTGACATCATAGCACTGTAGTTCTGAGGGTTCTAGATGGATGCAACAATCTCCTGTTGCTTCTATGAAGGCCATAATAGACGACATCACCAAACAGCTCCATAGTCACATACACAGCAAAGGAGAGATGTTGTTTACACCTAGTGATGTCAGTGGTATTGAGTGACATCACAGCACAGTGCTAAGGCTCCTGGGCCTGGACACAGCAGCGGCTGCAATATCTCAACGGAGAATACGTTTATATATATGTGTGTGTGTGCGCGTATATATATATATATATATATATATATATATTTCTCCGCCGAAATCACTTTTAAACCCATTTCCACCTTTTTTTCCCTTCTCTTCCTCTTACTTTTTTTTCACGTTTTTTTACGTTTTTCTCCTTTTCGCCTCTTTTCTGGGCGTATTATTCTTCTTTTTCTTCTTTTTTTTTCGTCTAATGCATACCCCATCAGTGCAGCAATGCTTATTCAATACCGCCAGCAGATGGAGACACTGGGGGATAATTTTCTAAGGATTTATACTGATTTTTCCTGTCTGAATTTGTCGCACAGAAAGTTGCAGGCCAAATATGTGTGACATTTCTGCGACTTTAGCTTCTAGAGCATTTTTACAACATTATACATAGGTGCTGAATACATAAAAAGCGACTGTTCAGCGACAGACAAGTCGCATCGGCTGAAAGTAGGCCAGAATGTCAGTCCATGTTGGAGCAGGTTTAGATACAGTCTAAAGTATAGATCTCAAAGTCTGTGCACAGAATTTAGCAAGGGCCTCGCACCTTCTGATGCATCAGGTAGGTGCACAATAGCATAGCCTAACCCTCTGTACTTTGGTCTATATTGATGCGGGACATAGACAGCCAGCTGATGACCAATCCATTAGTGCAATGGATGGCTGGAAGCATTTGTCTTTGCCTTTGCAATACCACAGAAGCAATGCATGGTCAATGTACAGCAATGACACACCTGTGTGAACAGCCAGGAGACCCCCCCCCCCCCCCATGTTATGTTACATAGTTACATAGTTAGTACGGTCGAAAAAAGACATATGTCCATCAAGTTCAACCAGGGAATTAAGGGGTAGGGGTGTGGCGCGATATTGGGGAAGGGATGAGATTTTATATTTCTTCATAAGCATTAATCTTATTTTGTCAATTAGGAACATTCAGCACCCACCCGCTATCAAGGCAGCTGCCTATCATGTCATGCCCTACCTGCACAGGTGTGCTGGCTACTCAAATGATCCAATTAAGGAGGCCATTTAGTCAGCAGCAGCAGAAGTCCTGTGCCTGGACGCTTCAACAGCGGCCAGACACAAGCAGAAGCAGCAGAAGCAGCAGCAGCAGCACCACCTTTTGTTTTTTGGCTGCAGCAGCAAGGCCCACAGGGCTGGCTAGCTGGCTAGCCAGCAAGCAGGTAGCAATGAAAGTAGGAATCTTTCTTTTTAACCCTGTAAGGGGGTGGTGCACTGTACCCGAAGATACTGCCATATCGGGTCAATGCATAGGGCGACGGAAGCAAGCTTCGAAATCGGCCCCCGTTCTCAAAAATCCATTTAATATATGGTCCCCAGATAGGGGACGTATCAGATATTAAACTGATAAGAACAGATACTACACTTGATCTTAGCCAAAAGGCCGAGAAGCGATAACCGTGAAAGGGGCGGGCCCAACAAGGTCCCCTTCATGGGCACTATCACTGCTTGCTGTCAGGGAGGCTGCCAGACAATTTTCCATGCACACTCTGGGCTGGGGGGCAGTCAACCACCAGTACACACAGCAGAACCTAAACCCATACCATTATTGCTAAGCAGCAAGACAGGGGCCCATTGCACTCCCACGGGGCCTTTTTAAATGCAATCCATAACCCGGATTTGCCAGGAACCCTTCTTACTCCTCCTACTTGCATGTGACACTGGGCTTAGGATCTGCATAGGAAACACACACACAAGCACACACCTACCTTTGTTGCCTGCAGATGCCTCCTTGGCTGTCCCCAAACGGTATCAAACCAACACCCACGGGAAGCTGTAAGCATAGAGGACATGCCTGCACCCCATTGGACTTACCTGTGTGGGTTAAATCCGGGTTATTTGACAACCTATGGCGGTGATGGTTCTGCTCAGGCAGAGCAGTGCTGATGCTCCTCATAAAGCTGTCGCTGCTGTGAAGGTTCTAGGTGACATCACAAATCCCTATGGTTACATACACAACAAAGCTGGGTTGTTGTTGTTTACACTCTGCAAGGCCTGTGGAAGTGAGTGACATCATAGCACTGTAGTTCTGAGGGTTCTAGATGGATGCAACAATCTCCTGTTGCTTCTATGAAGGCCATAATAGACGACATCACCAAACAGCTCCATAGTCACATACACAGCAAAGGAGAGATGTTGTTTACACCTAGTGATGTCAGTGGTATTGAGTGACATCACAGCACAGTGCTAAGGCTCCTGGGCCTGGACACAGCAGCGGCTGCAATATCTCAACGGAGAATACGTTTATATATATGTGTGTGTGTGCGCGTATATATATATATATATATATATATATATATATATTTCTCCGCCGAAATCACTTTTAAACCCATTTCCACCTTTTTTTCCCTTCTCTTCCTCTTACTTTTTTTTCACGTTTTTTTACGTTTTTCTCCTTTTCGCCTCTTTTCTGGGCGTATTATTCTTCTTTTTCTTCTTTTTTTTCGTCTAATGCATACCCCATCAGTGCAGCAATGCTTATTCAATACCGCCAGCAGATGGAGACACTGGGGGATAATTTTCTAAGGATTTATACTGATTTTTCCTGTCTGAATTTGTCGCACAGAAAGTTGCAGGCCAAATATGTGTGACATTTCTGCGACTTTAGCTTCTAGAGCATTTTTACAACATTATACATAGGTGCTGAATACATAAAAAGCGACTGTTCAGCGACAGACAAGTCGCATCGGCTGAAAGTAGGCCAGAATGTCAGTCCATGTTGGAGCAGGTTTAGATACAGTCTAAAGCATAGATCTCAAAGTCTGTGCACAGAATTTAGCAAGGGCCTCGCACCTTCTGATGCATCAGGTAGGTGCACAATAGCATAGCCTAACCCTCTGTACTTTGGTCTATATTGATGCGGGACATAGACAGCCAGCTGATGACCAATCCATTAGTGCAATGGATGGCTGGAAGCATTTGTCTTTGCCTTTGCAATACCACAGAAGCAATGCATGGTCAATGTACAGCAATGACACACCTGTGTGAACAGCCAGGAGACCCCCCCCCCCCCCCCCATGTTATGTTACATAGTTACATAGTTAGTACGGTCGAAAAAAGACATATGTCCATCAAGTTCAACCAGGGAATTAAGGGGTAGGGGTGTGGCGCGATATTGGGGAAGGGATGAGATTTTATATTTCTTCATAAGCATTAATCTTATTTTGTCAATTAGGAACATTCAGCACCCACCCGCTATCAAGGCAGCTGCCTATCATGTCATGCCCTACCTGCACAGGTGTGCTGGCTACTCAAATGATCCAATTAAGGAGGCCATTTAGTCAGCAGCAGCAGAAGTCCTGTGCCTGGACGCTCCAACAGCGGCCAGACACAAGCAGAAGCAGCAGAAGCAGCAGCAGCAGCACCACCTTTTGTTTTTTGGCTGCAGCAGCAAGGCCCACAGGGCTGGCTAGCTGGCTAGCCAGCAAGCAGGTAGCAATGAAAGTAGGAATCTTTCTTTTTAACCCTGTAAGGGGGTGGTGCACTGTACCCGAAGATACTGCCATATCGGGTCAATGCATAGGGCGACGGAAGCAAGCTTCGAAATCGGCCCCCGTTCTCAAAAATCCATTTAATATATGGTCCCCAGATAGGGGACGTATCAGATATTAAACTGATAAGAACAGATACTACACTTGATCTTAGCCAAAAGGCCGAGAAGCGATAACCGTGAAAGGGGCGGGCCCAACAAGGTCCCCTTCATGGGCACTATCACTGCTTGCTGTCAGGGAGGCTGCCAGACAATTTTCCATGCACACTCTGGGCTGGGGGGCAGTCAACCACCAGTACACACAGCAGAACCTAAACCCATACCATTATTGCTAAGCAGCAAGACAGGGGCCCATTGCACTCCCACGGGGCCTTTTTAAATGCAATCCATAACCCGGATTTGCCAGGAACCCTTCTTACTCCTCCTACTTGCATGTGACACTGGGCTTAGGATCTGCAAAGGAAACACACACACAAGCACACACCTACCTTTGTTGCCTGCAGATGCCTCCTTGGCTGTCCCCAAACGGTATCAAACCAACACCCACGGGAAGCTGTAAGCATAGAGGACATGCCTGCACCCCATTGGACTTACCTGTGTGGGTTAAATCCGGGTTATTTGACAACCTATGGCGGTGATGGTTCTGCTCAGGCAGAGCAGTGCTGATGCTCCTCATAAAGCTGTCGCTGCTGTGAAGGTTCTAGGTGACATCACAAATCCCTATGGTTACATACACAACAAAGCTGGGTTGTTGTTGTTTACACTCTGCAAGGCCTGTGGAAGTGAGTGACATCATAGCACTGTAGTTCTGAGGGTTCTAGATGGATGCAACAATCTCCTGTTGCTTCTATGAAGGCCATAATAGACGACATCACCAAACAGCTCCATAGTCACATACACAGCAAAGGAGAGATGTTGTTTACACCTAGTGATGTCAGTGGTATTGAGTGACATCACAGCACAGTGCTAAGGCTCCTGGGCCTGGACACAGCAGCGGCTGCAATATCTCAACGGAGAATACGTTTATATATATGTGTGTGTGTGCGCGTATATATATATATATATATATATATATATTTCTCCGCCGAAATCACTTTTAAACCCATTTCCACCTTTTTTTCCCTTCTCTTCCTCTTACTTTTTTTTCACGTTTTTTTACGTTTTTCTCCTTTTCGCCTCTTTTCTGGGCGTATTATTCTTCTTTTTCTTCTTTTTTTTTCGTCTAATGCATACCCCATCAGTGCAGCAATGCTTATTCAATACCGCCAGCAGATGGAGACACTGGGGGATAATTTTCTAAGGATTTATACTGATTTTTCCTGTCTGAATTTGTCGCACAGAAAGTTGCAGGCCAAATATGTGTGACATTTCTGCGACTTTAGCTTCTAGAGCATTTTTACAACATTATACATAGGTGCTGAATACATAAAAAGCGACTGTTCAGCGACAGACAAGTCGCATCGGCTGAAAGTAGGCCAGAATGTCAGTCCATGTTGGAGCAGGTTTAGATACAGTCTAAAGTATAGATCTCAAAGTCTGTGCACAGAATTTAGCAAGGGCCTCGCACCTTCTGATGCATCAGGTAGGTGCACAATAGCATAGCCTAACCCTCTGTACTTTGGTCTATATTGATGCGGGACATAGACAGCCAGCTGATGACCAATCCATTAGTGCAATGGATGGCTGGAAGCATTTGTCTTTGCCTTTGCAATACCACAGAAGCAATGCATGGTCAATGTACAGCAATGACACACCTGTGTGAACAGCCAGGAGACCCCCCCCCCCCCCATGTTATGTTACATAGTTACATAGTTAGTACGGTCGAAAAAAGACATATGTCCATCAAGTTCAACCAGGGAATTAAGGGGTAGGGGTGTGGCGCGATATTGGGGAAGGGATGAGATTTTATATTTCTTCATAAGCATTAATCTTATTTTGTCAATTAGGAACATTCAGCACCCACCCGCTATCAAGGCAGCTGCCTATCATGTCATGCCCTACCTGCACAGGTGTGCTGGCTACTCAAATGATCCAATTAAGGAGGCCATTTAGTCAGCAGCAGCAGAAGTCCTGTGCCTGGACGCTTCAACAGCGGCCAGACACAAGCAGAAGCAGCAGAAGCAGCAGCAGCAGCACCACCTTTTGTTTTTTGGCTGCAGCAGCAAGGCCCACAGGGCTGGCTAGCTGGCTAGCCAGCAAGCAGGTAGCAATGAAAGTAGGAATCTTTCTTTTTAACCCTGTAAGGGGGTGGTGCACTGTACCCGAAGATACTGCCATATCGGGTCAATGCATAGGGCGACGGAAGCAAGCTTCGAAATCGGCCCCCGTTCTCAAAAATCCATTTAATATATGGTCCCCAGATAGGGGACGTATCAGATATTAAACTGATAAGAACAGATACTACACTTGATCTTAGCCAAAAGGCCGAGAAGCGATAACCGTGAAAGGGGCGGGCCCAACAAGGTCCCCTTCATGGGCACTATCACTGCTTGCTGTCAGGGAGGCTGCCAGACAATTTTCCATGCACACTCTGGGCTGGGGGGCAGTCAACCACCAGTACACACAGCAGAACCTAAACCCATACCATTATTGCTAAGCAGCAAGACAGGGGCCCATTGCACTCCCACGGGGCCTTTTTAAATGCAATCCATAACCCGGATTTGCCAGGAACCCTTCTTACTCCTCCTACTTGCATGTGACACTGGGCTTAGGATCTGCATAGGAAACACACACACAAGCACACACCTACCTTTGTTGCCTGCAGATGCCTCCTTGGCTGTCCCCAAACGGTATCAAACCAACACCCACGGGAAGCTGTAAGCATAGAGGACATGCCTGCACCCCATTGGACTTACCTGTGTGGGTTAAATCCGGGTTATTTGACAACCTATGGCGGTGATGGTTCTGCTCAGGCAGAGCAGTGCTGATGCTCCTCATAAAGCTGTCGCTGCTGTGAAGGTTCTAGGTGACATCACAAATCCCTATGGTTACATACACAACAAAGCTGGGTTGTTGTTGTTTACACTCTGCAAGGCCTGTGGAAGTGAGTGACATCATAGCACTGTAGTTCTGAGGGTTCTAGATGGATGCAACAATCTCCTGTTGCTTCTATGAAGGCCATAATAGACGACATCACCAAACAGCTCCATAGTCACATACACAGCAAAGGAGAGATGTTGTTTACACCTAGTGATGTCAGTGGTATTGAGTGACATCACAGCACAGTGCTAAGGCTCCTGGGCCTGGACACAGCAGCGGCTGCAATATCTCAACGGAGAATACGTTTATATATATGTGTGTGTGTGCGCGTATATATATATATATATATATATATATATATATATATATTTCTCCGCCGAAATCACTTTTAAACCCATTTCCACCTTTTTTTCCCTTCTCTTCCTCTTACTTTTTTTTCACGTTTTTTTACGTTTTTCTCCTTTTCGCCTCTTTTCTGGGCGTATTATTCTTCTTTTTCTTCTTTTTTTTCGTCTAATGCATACCCCATCAGTGCAGCAATGCTTATTCAATACCGCCAGCAGATGGAGACACTGGGGGATAATTTTCTAAGGATTTATACTGATTTTTCCTGTCTGAATTTGTCGCACAGAAAGTTGCAGGCCAAATATGTGTGACATTTCTGCGACTTTAGCTTCTAGAGCATTTTTACAACATTATACATAGGTGCTGAATACATAAAAAGCGACTGTTCAGCGACAGACAAGTCGCATCGGCTGAAAGTAGGCCAGAATGTCAGTCCATGTTGGAGCAGGTTTAGATACAGTCTAAAGTATAGATCTCAAAGTCTGTGCACAGAATTTAGCAAGGGCCTTGCACCTTCTAATGCATCAGGTAGGTGCACAATAGCATAGCCTAACCCTCTGTACTTTGGTCTATATTGATGCGGGACATAGACAGCCAGCTGATGACCAATCCATTAGTGCAATGGATGGCTGGAAGCATTTGTCTTTGCCTTTGCAATACCACAGAAGCAATGCATGGTCAATGTACAGCAATGACACACCTGTGTGAACAGCCAGGAGACCCCCCCCCCCCCCCCCATGTTATGTTACATAGTTACATAGTTAGTACGGTCGAAAAAAGACATATGTCCATCAAGTTCAACCAGGGAATTAAGGGGTAGGGGTGTGGCGCGATATTGGGGAAGGGATGAGATTTTATATTTCTTCATAAGCATTAATCTTATTTTGTCAATTAGGAACATTCAGCACCCACCCGCTATCAAGGCAGCTGCCTATCATGTCATGCCCTACCTGCACAGGTGTGCTGGCTACTCAAATGATCCAATTAAGGAGGCCATTTAGTCAGCAGCAGCAGAAGTCCTGTGCCTGGACGCTCCAACAGCGGCCAGACACAAGCAGAAGCAGCAGAAGCAGCAGCAGCAGCACCACCTTTTGTTTTTTGGCTGCAGCAGCAAGGCCCACAGGGCTGGCTAGCTGGCTAGCCAGCAAGCAGGTAGCAATGAAAGTAGGAATCTTTCTTTTTAACCCTGTAAGGGGGTGGTGCACTGTACCCGAAGATACTGCCATATCGGGTCAATGCATAGGGCGACGGAAGCAAGCTTCGAAATCGGCCCCCGTTCTCAAAAATCCATTTAATATATGGTCCCCAGATAGGGGACGTATCAGATATTAAACTGATAAGAACAGATTTTTTTTTTTTTACATTTTTATTGAAAAAACTCAAAAACTTAAATACATCACAAAAAATGTTTACAATACATCAAATACTGTTTTCCATAAATGTAAATTCCACATAGCTAATGCTTTTTTCTGCCCATATCTCTTTTTATCAATTAAATAGTACAAGTAAACTTCACTGTATATCATCTTCAAACATTCTTTTTCACAAATAAAATCTCTTTTGAAGACAAGGATATTACGAACTTTCCATAATACATTTTTTGTACAGTTGATAAAAATCCACAAAATTCTCTCTTTTTCTTTCGTAACTCCATCACTTTTGCCATATAAAACAACTTCATGATTTAAAACTTTTAGACCTGTTAGGAATTTCAATAAAGAACCAATTAGTCTAAAAACCTTTTGTGCAAAATAACAATTCCAGAAAAGGTGCAAAACAGTTTCATCTATATTGCAATTATCCCGGGGACAGACACATACAGCATTTAGACCTCTTCTATATTGGAAAAATCTTACCGGAAGACACTCATGGATAATCATCCATGCTAAATCCTTGTGCTCATTAAAAAGATATGGCTCGTTTACCTTTTTCCATATTTGTACACACCTATTATAAGAAAAATTAGAGACCATACATATTTCTTCTTGCAAATTTAACTGTACTTCTATCTTGCGAGCATCCCTCAAGGTTAACAAGTCAAAGTCTTTAAGGTTATACATACGTATAATTTTTTCTAAGATGGTATAATGTTTAGGCGGAGTTAAAAGTACAGGAGAAGATAATGATAAAAACACCCATTCTCTTTTTCTAAAAATATGTCCCGCAGAGTACTTTAAAAAACAGGACCATACACTTTTCATAAAAAGTCCCCTAAAACACCAACTAAAAAACCTTAAGTATAAAAATTTTCTAATACAGGGAACCTGTTTTCCTCCATTTTTTTGTGACTTATACATAGTATCTCTTTTTAATTTTTCTGCTTTAGAACTCCATAGAAACTCAAAGAGAATCCTCTGAAGTTGCCTAGACATAAGTTCATTAGGAGGATAAATCATATTTAAATAGAGCATAATGGGTATTAGCATAGCCTTAATCACCAAAATTTTACCTTCTAAGGATAATTTCCTAAGGGACCAAAAGTCTACCTTTTTCTTTACCTTTTCTTTTACCATTAGCCAACTTTCCTCACCATTGTTATTTTTATCAAAGATGACTCCAAGGATTTTTATTTTTTCTGACTGTAATTTTAGGTTTGGTATTTGCACGTTTTCCCATTTACCTATATAAAAACAGTCACATTTAGATAAATTAAGTTTAAAAGCAGAAGCTTTACAAAAGAAATCAGTAACATCAACAACTCTTTGTAAAGAGAAGGCACTTTCACAAAAAACATTAATATCATCCATATAGCCACACACTTTAAGGGTGGCATTATTACCTCCAGGAACTGGCACTCCTTTTATTATTTTATCATTCCTTATTAAGTTTAACAGAGGTTCTATTGCACATATAAACAGTATAGGAGACAGAGGGCAGCCTTGCTTTACCCCTGATGATAAATTAATAAAATCTGTAAGGAAACCATTTATTAAAATCCTGCTAAAAGAACCTTTATATAAGAGAGCAATTTGCTTAATAAATATGTTAGGAAAACCCATGCGTTGTAAAACCATCCATAAAAAACAATGTGATACTCTATCGAACGCTTTATGAAAATCTAGAGATAGAATGGCTAGATTTTGATTCCGCTCTTGCTGATACCATATGACGTCCCTAATAGCATTTAAAGGTTCAGCTACACTCCTTCCTGGGACACCACATACCTGATCCACATGGATGACCTTGTACAAAAACGGCTTCATTCTGTTAACAAAAATTTTTGACATAATCTTATAATCAACATTAAGAAGCGTAATTGGTCTCCAATTTTCTAAGCTGTTCCTATCCCCCTTTTTGGGGATCAGAGACACTATACCACTCCTCCAAGATAAAGGTAGAACATCAGAATTAAAAGCCTCCTTAAAAATATTAAGCAAATCATCTTTAAAAATCTCCCAAAAGGTTTTATAAAACTCTACAGGAAGTCCATCCGAACCTGGTGTTTTACCTGTGGATAAACTTTTAGCAGCAATTTCTAATTCTTGGCATCTTACTTCTGTGCAAAGTGCATCTTGGTCCTCCTTACTTAAACCACAATCTAAAGTGCTTAGGAGAAAATTAGCAGCAGATATATCAATGGGTTTCTCATTAAACAGATCTTGATAAAAGGATTTAGCTTTGGATAACATTCCTACATTAGTAGTTTCATCCTCAATGTTAATCATTAACTTTTTTGTTTCCATTACCTTTTTAAAAAAGAATCTTGTACACTTTTCATCCTTCTCTTTACATTCAACTTTGGAGTTAAAAATTATTTCTTTCCCTTTGTTAGTTATAGCCTTCTGAATATCACTTTTAACACTTAAAATCAGATCGTCTACATATACACCCAGCTCTTTGAGTTGATAATAGGTTTGTAGTTTTGTGTTAAGATCTCTATACCATTTCAATTTCTCTTTTGTTTTTTTAACACCCATCTTAATAAAATACTCTTTAAATTTTACCTTGCAGAATTCCCACCATGCTAAAAGAGAATTAAAATTAGTCCTTGAGTTCTGCAATTTTTTAAAAAGATAGATAAAATTACATTTAATTTCTTCATCTTCAAGCAAAGAGACATTCAGACGCCAGACTCCTTTGGCTCTGCAAACCCCATCAAACTTACATGTAGCAGATAAAATCTTATGATCTGAAAAAAAGGTAGAAGTCAATTGCATATTCCCATAAAATGCAAATCCAGAAGCAAAAATATAATCAATCCTTGACATATAAAGGCTATTCTCCCAGGTATACCCAGGGTCATTAGGGAAAGAGGTTCTCCACAAATCTTTTAAATTAAAATCAACTATAAAATCCTTTAGTTGTTTTTCAGTCTTATCTTTCCTTTGTTCAGATCCTCCAGCCCGCTCCTCTCCTGCCATTATACAATTAAAATCACCAGCGATGATAAGCGGGGATGAACCCGGTAAATAAAACTGAATTTTCTCTAATAAATCAGATCTTTCATCCTTATCTGGAGAGGCATATACATTTAAAAGTCTCATATTCATGTCATTATAAATAATATGAACGAGCAGGGCTCTACCGGGTACAATGTCTGTGAAGGAGGTAACTTTATACTCACTGCTCTTGAACAGTATGCCAACACCAGTCACTTTCCTCTCATTATCCCCTGACCACACAGACGGGCCAAGAGTCCATTCAGATCTCAAAGATGAATAATTGATATCATAATCAATGGCACATTCCTGTAAAAATAAAATGTCTGTAGGCAAAGAAGACAAGAAAGAAAATAAAGCAGCCCTCCTCTCTGGGCTCTTCAAACTCCTCACATTGAAGGAGGAGATATTAACACTTGGTAGCTCCTGGGTCATTCATTATCCTCAGACAAAGAACCCCAATCTGTAGGTGGTGACACAAATTCCTCAATATTAACAGGGTCGGATGCTGTAATAACCTTTTGGCAGACAATCTCCACGTTCCCCTCGTCCGCACTAACTCGACCACTCCTTTTGATGTTAAGGCCCTTTTCCTCTTTCCGGTCTCTGCTTTTCCTCTTTCGCCGTTCTTCTACATCCATCTCCTCTGTATCCCTTCTGGGCGGTCCAGGACCCTCAACTTCCATGAGAGGAGAACCCCTCACTTCTGTCTCAGGTCCCACGACCTTCCCCGGGGACACAATGCTTTTGGAGACATGAGCCACAGCAGGTATCACAGGAATTCCGGTAGCAGAAGACTCAGGCATCACTTTCAGGGTGTGGGTCTTAGGCACAGGCACAGCATCCATGGAGCTCTTCCTCATCGAGGGACCAGCCGACGTAGCCACAATATTGGCCCAGGAGCGTTGAGGACAATCCTTAAAAGCGTGTCCTTTCCGCTTACACACATTACACAGAATCTCATTTTGACAGTCCAAAGTGGTGTGGCCTTTTTGGCCACATCTTTTGCAAATAACCACTTCCTCTTTGCAAGATTCTTGTGTATGACCATATTCATGGCATTTCCTGCAATAATACGGCATCCCAGGGTAGAATAAATAGCCACGTTTACGCCCAATTAAAAAATTTGCAGGTGGGCGACACAGACCTCCAATTCCTCTCACATCTTCTCTGAACTTAACAGCAAACTTATGCTTTCCAGTCCAAAAGTCCATTGCATTCATTATTTTATGAGAGTATTTGACTTCCGCACAATATTGGTTTAAAAATAAGACAATGTCTCTTATATCCACGTATGGATCGTGCATAGTAACCACCAGTGGAACATCGCCATTAGAATATAGAGCAATGAAAACAAGTCCTTTCATATCCTCCTCATTGGCAAGCTCCCGAACTTTCTCAAACATATGGTCACATGCAGATGCGGAAGTCAAGGTAAGAATGAAAAGTCCTTTACCTGGGTCTTTTAGGCAAAACACATCTTCTCTCTGAATGTGCAATAAATCCAGCATAATTCTCTTGACAAAAAATTCCAAAGTCATCTTCTCCTTTTTCTCCTCATCCACTTCAATACGGAAGGTGTTCTTAATCCGAGTTTCAGTATGCGCAGCAAACCTAAGGGTCGCCATGGGGGATCGCCTTCCCGTTCTTTGTAAGTCCTCCTCCTATAGCAGCATGAGGCTTAAGACGGCTAAAAAACCGCCGATGCCTCAAGGCCGAAGGTTCGACGAACTCAGAGCCCCTTGACAAGATACAAGATCTTAGCCAAAAGGCCGAGAAGCGATAACCGTGAAAGGGGCGGGCCCAACAAGGTCCCCTTCATGGGCACTATCACTGCTTGCTGTCAGGGAGGCTGCCAGACAATTTTCCATGCACACTCTGGGCTGGGGGGCAGTCAACCACCAGTACACACAGCAGAACCTAAACCCATACCATTATTGCTAAGCAGCAAGACAGGGGCCCATTGCACTCCCACGGGGCCTTTTTAAATGCAATCCATAACCCGGATTTGCCAGGAACCCTTCTTACTCCTCCTACTTGCATGTGACACTGGGCTTAGGATCTGCATAGGAAACACACACACAAGCACACACCTACCTTTGTTGCCTGCAGATGCCTCCTTGGCTGTCCCCAAACGGTATCAAACCAACACCCACGGGAAGCTGTAAGCATAGAGGACATGCCTGCACCCCATTGGACTTACCTGTGTGGGTTAAATCCGGGTTATTTGACAACCTATGGCGGTGATGGTTCTGCTCAGGCAGAGCAGTGCTGATGCTCCTCATAAAGCTGTCGCTGCTGTGAAGGTTCTAGGTGACATCACAAATCCCTATGGTTACATACACAACAAAGCTGGGTTGTTGTTGTTTACACTCTGCAAGGCCTGTGGAAGTGAGTGACATCATAGCACTGTAGTTCTGAGGGTTCTAGATGGATGCAACAATCTCCTGTTGCTTCTATGAAGGCCATAATAGACGACATCACCAAACAGCTCCATAGTCACATACACAGCAAAGGAGAGATGTTGTTTACACCTAGTGATGTCAGTGGTATTGAGTGACATCACAGCACAGTGCTAAGGCTCCTGGGCCTGGACACAGCAGCGGCTGCAATATCTCAACGGAGAATACGTTTATATATATGTGTGTGTGTGCGCGTATATATATATATATATATATATATATATATATATATATATATATTTCTCCGCCGAAATCACTTTTAAACCCATTTCCACCTTTTTTTCCCTTCTCTTCCTCTTACTTTTTTTTCACGTTTTTTTACGTTTTTCTCCTTTTCGCCTCTTTTCTGGGCGTATTATTCTTCTTTTTCTTCTTTTTTTTCGTCTAATGCATACCCCATCAGTGCAGCAATGCTTATTCAATACCGCCAGCAGATGGAGACACTGGGGGATAATTTTCTAAGGATTTATACTGATTTTTCCTGTCTGAATTTGTCGCACAGAAAGTTGCAGGCCAAATATGTGTGACATTTCTGCGACTTTAGCTTCTAGAGCATTTTTACAACATTATACATAGGTGCTGAATACATAAAAAGCGACTGTTCAGCGACAGACAAGTCGCATCGGCTGAAAGTAGGCCAGAATGTCAGTCCATGTTGGAGCAGGTTTAGATACAGTCTAAAGTATAGATCTCAAAGTCTGTGCACAGAATTTAGCAAGGGCCTCGCACCTTCTGATGCATCAGGTAGGTGCACAATAGCATAGCCTAACCCTCTGTACTTTGGTCTATATTGATGCGGGACATAGACAGCCAGCTGATGACCAATCCATTAGTGCAATGGATGGCTGGAAGCATTTGTCTTTGCCTTTGCAATACCACAGAAGCAATGCATGGTCAATGTACAGCAATGACACACCTGTGTGAACAGCCAGGAGACCCCCCCCCCCCCCCCCCCCATGTTATGTTACATAGTTACATAGTTAGTACGGTCGAAAAAAGACATATATCCATCAAGTTCAACCAGGGAATTAAGGGGTAGGGGTGTGGCGCGATATTGGGGAAGGGATGAGATTTTATATTTCTTCATAAGCATTAATCTTATTTTGTCAATTAGGAACATTCAGAACCCACCCGCTATCAAGGCAGCTGCCTATCATGTCATGCCCTACCTGCACAGGTGTGCTGGCTACTCAAATGATCCAATTAAGGAGGCCATTTAGTCAGCAGCAGCAGAAGTCCTGTGCCTGGACGCTCCAACAGCGGCCAGACACAAGCAGAAGCAGCAGAAGCAGCAGCAGCAGCACCACCTTTTGTTTTTTGGCTGCAGCAGCAAGGCCCACAGGGCTGGCTAGCTGGCTAGCCAGCAAGCAGGTAGCAATGAAAGTAGGAATCTTTCTTTTTAACCCTGTAAGGGGGTGGTGCACTGTACCCGAAGATACCGCCATATCGGGTCAATGCATAGGGCGACGGAAGCAAGCTTCGAAATCGGCCCCCGTTCTCAAAAATCCATTTAATATATGGTCCCCAGATAGGGGACGTATCAGATATTAAACTGATAAGAACAGATACTACACTTGATCTTAGCCAAAAGGCCGAGAAGCGATAACCGTGAAAGGGGCGGGCCCAACAAGGTCCCCTTCATGGGCACTATCACTGCTTGCTGTCAGGGAGGCTGCCAGACAATTTTCCATGCACACTCTGGGCTGGGGGGCAGTCAACCACCAGTACACACAGCAGAACCTAAACCCATACCATTATTGCTAAGCAGCAAGACAGGGGCCCATTGCACTCCCACGGGGCCTTTTTAAATGCAATCCATAACCCGGATTTGCCAGGAACCCTTCTTACTCCTCCTACTTGCATGTGACACTGGGCTTAGGATCTGCATAGGAAACACACACACAAGCACACACCTACATTTGTTGCCTGCAGATGCCTCCTTGGCTGTCCCCAAACGGTATCAAACCAACACCCACGGGAAGCTGTAAGCATAGAGGACATGCCTGCACCCCATTGGACTTACCTGTGTGGGTTAAATCCGGGTTATTTGACAACCTATGGCGGTGATGGTTCTGCTCAGGCAGAGCAGTGCTGATGCTCCTCATAAAGCTGTCGCTGCTGTGAAGGTTCTAGGTGACATCACAAATCCCTATGGTTACATACACAACAAAGCTGGGTTGTTGTTGTTTACACTCTGCAAGGCCTGTGGAAGTGAGTGACATCATAGCACTGTAGTTCTGAGGGTTCTAGATGGATGCAACAATCTCCTGTTGCTTCTATGAAGGCCATAATAGACGACATCACCAAACAGCTCCATAGTCACATACACAGCAAAGGAGAGATGTTGTTTACACCTAGTGATGTCAGTGGTATTGAGTGACATCACAGCACAGTGCTAAGGCTCCTGGGCCTGGACACAGCAGCGGCTGCAATATCTCAACGGAGAATACGTTTATATATATGTGTGTGTGTGCGCGTATATATATATATATATATATATATATATATATTTCTCCGCCGAAATCACTTTTAAACCCATTTCCACCTTTTTTTCCCTTCTCTTCCTCTTACTTTTTTTTCACGTTTTTTTACGTTTTTCTCCTTTTCGCCTCTTTTCTGGGCGTATTATTCTTCTTTTTCTTCTTTTTTTTCGTCTAATGCATACCCCATCAGTGCAGCAATGCTTATTCAATACCGCCAGCAGATGGAGACACTGGGGGATAATTTTCTAAGGATTTATACTGATTTTTCCTGTCTGAATTTGTCGCACAGAAAGTTGCAGGCCAAATATGTGTGACATTTCTGCGACTTTAGCTTCTAGAGCATTTTTACAACATTATACATAGGTGCTGAATACATAAAAAGCGACTGTTCAGCGACAGACAAGTCGCATCGGCTGAAAGTAGGCCAGAATGTCAGTCCATGTTGGAGCAGGTTTAGATACAGTCTAAAGTATAGATCTCAAAGTCTGTGCACAGAATTTAGCAAGGGCCTCGCACCTTCTGATGCATCAGGTAGGTGCACAATAGCATAGCCTAACCCTCTGTACTTTGGTCTATATTGATGCGGGACATAGACAGCCAGCTGATGACCAATCCATTAGTGCAATGGATGGCTGGAAGCATTTGTCTTTGCCTTTGCAATACCACAGAAGCAATGCATGGTCAATGTACAGCAATGACACACCTGTGTGAACAGCCAGGAGACCCCCCCCCCCCCATGTTATGTTACATAGTTACATAGTTAGTACGGTCGAAAAAAGACATATGTCCATCAAGTTCAACCAGGGAATTAAGGGGTAGGGGTGTGGCGCGATATTGGGGAAGGGATGAGATTTTATATTTCTTCATAAGCATTAATCTTATTTTGTCAATTAGGAACATTCAGCACCCACCCGCTATCAAGGCAGCTGCCTATCATGTCATGCCCTACCTGCACAGGTGTGCTGGCTACTCAAATGATCCAATTAAGGAGGCCATTTAGTCAGCAGCAGCAGAAGTCCTGTGCCTGGACGCTCCAACAGCGGCCAGACACAAGCAGAAGCAGCAGAAGCAGCAGCAGCAGCACCACCTTTTGTTTTTTGGCTGCAGCAGCAAGGCCCACAGGGCTGGCTAGCTGGCTAGCCAGCAAGCAGGTAGCAATGAAAGTAGGAATCTTTCTTTTTAACCCTGTAAGGGGGTGGTGCACTGTACCCGAAGATACTGCCATATCGGGTCAATGCATAGGGCGACGGAAGCAAGCTTCGAAATCGGCCCCCGTTCTCAAAAATCCATTTAATATATGGTCCCCAGATAGGGGACGTATCAGATATTAAACTGATAAGAACAGATACTACACTTGATCTTAGCCAAAAGGCCGAGAAGCGATAACCGTGAAAGGGGCGGGCCCAACAAGGTCCCCTTCATGGGCACTATCACTGCTTGCTGTCAGGGAGGCTGCCAGACAATTTTCCATGCACACTCTGGGCTGGGGGGCAGTCAACCACCAGTACACACAGCAGAACCTAAACCCATACCATTATTGCTAAGCAGCAAGACAGGGGCCCATTGCACTCCCACGGGGCCTTTTTAAATGCAATCCATAACCCGGATTTGCCAGGAACCCTTCTTACTCCTCCTACTTGCATGTGACACTGGGCTTAGGATCTGCATAGGAAACACACACACAAGCACACACCTACCTTTGTTGCCTGCAGATGCCTCCTTGGCTGTCCCCAAACGGTATCAAACCAACACCCACGGGAAGCTGTAAGCATAGAGGACATGCCTGCACCCCATTGGACTTACCTGTGTGGGTTAAATCCGGGTTATTTGACAACCTATGGCGGTGATGGTTCTGCTCAGGCAGAGCAGTGCTGATGCTCCTCATAAAGCTGTCGCTGCTGTGAAGGTTCTAGGTGACATCACAAATCCCTATGGTTACATACACAACAAAGCTGGGTTGTTGTTGTTTACACTCTGCAAGGCCTGTGGAAGTGAGTGACATCATAGCACTGTAGTTCTGAGGGTTCTAGATGGATGCAACAATCTCCTGTTGCTTCTATGAAGGCCATAATAGACGACATCACCAAACAGCTCCATAGTCACATACACAGCAAAGGAGAGATGTTGTTTACACCTAGTGATGTCAGTGGTATTGAGTGACATCACAGCACAGTGCTAAGGCTCCTGGGCCTGGACACAGCAGCGGCTGCAATATCTCAACGGAGAATACGTTTATATATATGTGTGTGTGTGCGCGTATATATATATATATATATATATATATATATATATATATATTTCTCCGCCGAAATCACTTTTAAACCCATTTCCACCTTTTTTTCCCTTCTCTTCCTCTTACTTTTTTTTCACGTTTTTTTACGTTTTTCTCCTTTTCGCCTCTTTTCTGGGCGTATTATTCTTCTTTTTCTTCTTTTTTTTCGTCTAATGCATACCCCATCAGTGCAGCAATGCTTATTCAATACCGCCAGCAGATGGAGACACTGGGGGATAATTTTCTAAGGATTTATACTGATTTTTCCTGTCTGAATTTGTCGCACAGAAAGTTGCAGGCCAAATATGTGTGACATTTCTGCGACTTTAGCTTCTAGAGCATTTTTACAACATTATACATAGGTGCTGAATACATAAAAAGCGACTGTTCAGCGACAGACAAGTCGCATCGGCTGAAAGTAGGCCAGAATGTCAGTCCATGTTGGAGCAGGTTTAGATACAGTCTAAAGTATAGATCTCAAAGTCTGTGCACAGAATTTAGCAAGGGCCTCGCACCTTCTGATGCATCAGGTAGGTGCACAATAGCATAGCCTAACCCTCTGTACTTTGGTCTATATTGATGCGGGACATAGACAGCCAGCTGATGACCAATCCATTAGTGCAATGGATGGCTGGAAGCATTTGTCTTTGCCTTTGCAATACCACAGAAGCAATGCATGGTCAATGTACAGCAATGACACACCTGTGTGAACAGCCAGGAGACCCCCCCCCCCCCCCCCCCCCATGTTATGTTACATAGTTACATAGTTAGTACGGTCGAAAAAAGACATATATCCATCAAGTTCAACCAGGGAATTAAGGGGTAGGGGTGTGGCGCGATATTGGGGAAGGGATGAGATTTTATATTTCTTCATAAGCATTAATCTTATTTTGTCAATTAGGAACATTCAGAACCCACCCGCTATCAAGGCAGCTGCCTATCATGTCATGCCCTACCTGCACAGGTGTGCTGGCTACTCAAATGATCCAATTAAGGAGGCCATTTAGTCAGCAGCAGCAGAAGTCCTGTGCCTGGACGCTCCAACAGCGGCCAGACACAAGCAGAAGCAGCAGAAGCAGCAGCAGCAGCACCACCTTTTGTTTTTTGGCTGCAGCAGCAAGGCCCACAGGGCTGGCTAGCTGGCTAGCCAGCAAGCAGGTAGCAATGAAAGTAGGAATCTTTCTTTTTAACCCTGTAAGGGGGTGGTGCACTGTACCCGAAGATACCGCCATATCGGGTCAATGCATAGGGCGACGGAAGCAAGCTTCGAAATCGGCCCCCGTTCTCAAAAATCCATTTAATATATGGTCCCCAGATAGGGGACGTATCAGATATTAAACTGATAAGAACAGATACTACACTTGATCTTAGCCAAAAGGCCGAGAAGCGATAACCGTGAAAGGGGCGGGCCCAACAAGGTCCCCTTCATGGGCACTATCACTGCTTGCTGTCAGGGAGGCTGCCAGACAATTTTCCATGCACACTCTGGGCTGGGGGGCAGTCAACCACCAGTACACACAGCAGAACCTAAACCCATACCATTATTGCTAAGCAGCAAGACAGGGGCCCATTGCACTCCCACGGGGCCTTTTTAAATGCAATCCATAACCCGGATTTGCCAGGAACCCTTCTTACTCCTCCTACTTGCATGTGACACTGGGCTTAGGATCTGCATAGGAAACACACACACAAGCACACACCTACATTTGTTGCCTGCAGATGCCTCCTTGGCTGTCCCCAAACGGTATCAAACCAACACCCACGGGAAGCTGTAAGCATAGAGGACATGCCTGCACCCCATTGGACTTACCTGTGTGGGTTAAATCCGGGTTATTTGACAACCTATGGCGGTGATGGTTCTGCTCAGGCAGAGCAGTGCTGATGCTCCTCATAAAGCTGTCGCTGCTGTGAAGGTTCTAGGTGACATCACAAATCCCTATGGTTACATACACAACAAAGCTGGGTTGTTGTTGTTTACACTCTGCAAGGCCTGTGGAAGTGAGTGACATCATAGCACTGTAGTTCTGAGGGTTCTAGATGGATGCAACAATCTCCTGTTGCTTCTATGAAGGCCATAATAGACGACATCACCAAACAGCTCCATAGTCACATACACAGCAAAGGAGAGATGTTGTTTACACCTAGTGATGTCAGTGGTATTGAGTGACATCACAGCACAGTGCTAAGGCTCCTGGGCCTGGACACAGCAGCGGCTGCAATATCTCAACGGAGAATACGTTTATATATATGTGTGTGTGTGCGCGTATATATATATATATATATATATATATATATATTTCTCCGCCGAAATCACTTTTAAACCCATTTCCACCTTTTTTTCCCTTCTCTTCCTCTTACTTTTTTTTCACGTTTTTTTACGTTTTTCTCCTTTTCGCCTCTTTTCTGGGCGTATTATTCTTCTTTTTCTTCTTTTTTTTCGTCTAATGCATACCCCATCAGTGCAGCAATGCTTATTCAATACCGCCAGCAGATGGAGACACTGGGGGATAATTTTCTAAGGATTTATACTGATTTTTCCTGTCTGAATTTGTCGCACAGAAAGTTGCAGGCCAAATATGTGTGACATTTCTGCGACTTTAGCTTCTAGAGCATTTTTACAACATTATACATAGGTGCTGAATACATAAAAAGCGACTGTTCAGCGACAGACAAGTCGCATCGGCTGAAAGTAGGCCAGAATGTCAGTCCATGTTGGAGCAGGTTTAGATACAGTCTAAAGTATAGATCTCAAAGTCTGTGCACAGAATTTAGCAAGGGCCTCGCACCTTCTGATGCATCAGGTAGGTGCACAATAGCATAGCCTAACCCTCTGTACTTTGGTCTATATTGATGCGGGACATAGACAGCCAGCTGATGACCAATCCATTAGTGCAATGGATGGCTGGAAGCATTTGTCTTTGCCTTTGCAATACCACAGAAGCAATGCATGGTCAATGTACAGCAATGACACACCTGTGTGAACAGCCAGGAGACCCCCCCCCCCCCATGTTATGTTACATAGTTACATAGTTAGTACGGTCGAAAAAAGACATATGTCCATCAAGTTCAACCAGGGAATTAAGGGGTAGGGGTGTGGCGCGATATTGGGGAAGGGATGAGATTTTATATTTCTTCATAAGCATTAATCTTATTTTGTCAATTAGGAACATTCAGCACCCACCCGCTATCAAGGCAGCTGCCTATCATGTCATGCCCTACCTGCACAGGTGTGCTGGCTACTCAAATGATCCAATTAAGGAGGCCATTTAGTCAGCAGCAGCAGAAGTCCTGTGCCTGGACGCTCCAACAGCGGCCAGACACAAGCAGAAGCAGCAGAAGCAGCAGCAGCAGCACCACCTTTTGTTTTTTGGCTGCAGCAGCAAGGCCCACAGGGCTGGCTAGCTGGCTAGCCAGCAAGCAGGTAGCAATGAAAGTAGGAATCTTTCTTTTTAACCCTGTAAGGGGGTGGTGCACTGTACCCGAAGATACTGCCATATCGGGTCAATGCATAGGGCGACGGAAGCAAGCTTCGAAATCGGCCCCCGTTCTCAAAAATCCATTTAATATATGGTCCCCAGATAGGGGACGTATCAGATATTAAACTGATAAGAACAGATACTACACTTGATCTTAGCCAAAAGGCCGAGAAGCGATAACCGTGAAAGGGGCGGGCCCAACAAGGTCCCCTTCATGGGCACTATCACTGCTTGCTGTCAGGGAGGCTGCCAGACAATTTTCCATGCACACTCTGGGCTGGGGGGCAGTCAACCACCAGTACACACAGCAGAACCTAAACCCATACCATTATTGCTAAGCAGCAAGACAGGGGCCCATTGCACTCCCACGGGGCCTTTTTAAATGCAATCCATAACCCGGATTTGCCAGGAACCCTTCTTACTCCTCCTACTTGCATGTGACACTGGGCTTAGGATCTGCATAGGAAACACACACACAAGCACACACCTACCTTTGTTGCCTGCAGATGCCTCCTTGGCTGTCCCCAAACGGTATCAAACCAACACCCACGGGAAGCTGTAAGCATAGAGGACATGCCTGCACCCCATTGGACTTACCTGTGTGGGTTAAATCCGGGTTATTTGACAACCTATGGCGGTGATGGTTCTGCTCAGGCAGAGCAGTGCTGATGCTCCTCATAAAGCTGTCGCTGCTGTGAAGGTTCTAGGTGACATCACAAATCCCTATGGTTACATACACAACAAAGCTGGGTTGTTGTTGTTTACACTCTGCAAGGCCTGTGGAAGTGAGTGACATCATAGCACTGTAGTTCTGAGGGTTCTAGATGGATGCAACAATCTCCTGTTGCTTCTATGAAGGCCATAATAGACGACATCACCAAACAGCTCCATAGTCACATACACAGCAAAGGAGAGATGTTGTTTACACCTAGTGATGTCAGTGGTATTGAGTGACATCACAGCACAGTGCTAAGGCTCCTGGGCCTGGACACAGCAGCGGCTGCAATATCTCAACGGAGAATACGTTTATATATATGTGTGTGTGTGCGCGTATATATATATATATATATATATATATATATATATATATATATATATTTCTCCGCCGAAATCACTTTTAAACCCATTTCCACCTTTTTTTCCCTTCTCTTCCTCTTACTTTTTTTTCACGTTTTTTTACGTTTTTCTCCTTTTCGCCTCTTTTCTGGGCGTATTATTCTTCTTTTTCTTCTTTTTTTTCGTCTAATGCATACCCCATCAGTGCAGCAATGCTTATTCAATACCGCCAGCAGATGGAGACACTGGGGGATAATTTTCTAAGGATTTATACTGATTTTTCCTGTCTGAATTTGTCGCACAGAAAGTTGCAGGCCAAATATGTGTGACATTTCTGCGACTTTAGCTTCTAGAGCATTTTTACAACATTATACATAGGTGCTGAATACATAAAAAGCGACTGTTCAGCGACAGACAAGTCGCATCGGCTGAAAGTAGGCCAGAATGTCAGTCCATGTTGGAGCAGGTTTAGATACAGTCTAAAGTATAGATCTCAAAGTCTGTGCACAGAATTTAGCAAGGGCCTCGCACCTTCTGATGCATCAGGTAGGTGCACAATAGCATAGCCTAACCCTCTGTACTTTGGTCTATATTGATGCGGGACATAGACAGCCAGCTGATGACCAATCCATTAGTGCAATGGATGGCTGGAAGCATTTGTCTTTGCCTTTGCAATACCACAGAAGCAATGCATGGTCAATGTACAGCAATGACACACCTGTGTGAACAGCCAGGAGACCCCCCCCCCCCCCCCCCCATGTTATGTTACATAGTTACATAGTTAGTACGGTCGAAAAAAGACATATGTCCATCAAGTTCAACCAGGGAATTAAGGGGTAGGGGTGTGGCGCGATATTGGGGAAGGGATGAGATTTTATATTTCTTCATAAGCATTAATCTTATTTTGTCAATTAGGAACATTCAGCACCCACCCGCTATCAAGGCAGCTGCCTATCATGTCATGCCCTACCTGCACAGGTGTGCTGGCTACTCAAATGATCCAATTAAGGAGGCCATTTAGTCAGCAGCAGCAGAAGTCCTGTGCCTGGACGCTCCAACAGCGGCCAGACACAAGCAGAAGCAGCAGAAGCAGCAGCAGCAGCACCACCTTTTGTTTTTTGGCTGCAGCAGCAAGGCCCACAGGGCTGGCTAGCTGGCTAGCCAGCAAGCAGGTAGCAATGAAAGTAGGAATCTTTCTTTTTAACCCTGTAAGGGGGTGGTGCACTGTACCCGAAGATACTGCCATATCGGGTCAATGCATAGGGCGACGGAAGCAAGCTTCGAAATCGGCCCCCGTTCTCAAAAATCCATTTAATATATGGTCCCCAGATAGGGGACGTATCAGATATTAAACTGATAAGAACAGATACTACACTTGATCTTAGCCAAAAGGCCGAGAAGCGATAACCGTGAAAGGGGCGGGCCCAACAAGGTCCCCTTCATGGGCACTATCACTGCTTGCTGTCAGGGAGGCTGCCAGACAATTTTCCATGCACACTCTGGGCTGGGGGGCAGTCAACCACCAGTACACACAGCAGAACCTAAACCCATACCATTATTGCTAAGCAGCAAGACAGGGGCCCATTGCACTCCCACGGGGCCTTTTTAAATGCAATCCATAACCCGGATTTGCCAGGAACCCTTCTTACTCCTCCTACTTGCATGTGACACTGGGCTTAGGATCTGCATAGGAAACACACACACAAGCACACACCTACCTTTGTTGCCTGCAGATGCCTCCTTGGCTGTCCCCAAACGGTATCAAACCAACACCCACGGGAAGCTGTAAGCATAGAGGACATGCCTGCACCCCATTGGACTTACCTGTGTGGGTTAAATCCGGGTTATTTGACAACCTATGGCGGTGATGGTTCTGCTCAGGCAGAGCAGTGCTGATGCTCCTCATAAAGCTGTCGCTGCTGTGAAGGTTCTAGGTGACATCACAAATCCCTATGGTTACATACACAACAAAGCTGGGTTGTTGTTGTTTACACTCTGCAAGGCCTGTGGAAGTGAGTGACATCATAGCACTGTAGTTCTGAGGGTTCTAGATGGATGCAACAATCTCCTGTTGCTTCTATGAAGGCCATAATAGACGACATCACCAAACAGCTCCATAGTCACATACACAGCAAAGGAGAGATGTTGTTTACACCTAGTGATGTCAGTGGTATTGAGTGACATCACAGCACAGTGCTAAGGCTCCTGGGCCTGGACACAGCAGCGGCTGCAATATCTCAACGGAGAATACGTTTATATATATGTGTGTGTGTGCTCGTATATATATATATATATATATATATATATATATATTTCTCCGCCGAAATCACTTTTAAACCCATTTCCACCTTTTTTTCCCTTCTCTTCCTCTTACTTTTTTTTCACGTTTTTTTAAGTTTTTCTCCTTTTCGCCTCTTTTCTGGGCGTATTATTCTTCTTTTTCTTCTTTTTTTTCGTCTAATGCATACCCCATCAGTGCAGCAATGCTTATTCAATACCGCCAGCAGATGGAGACACTGGGGGATAATTTTCTAAGGATTTATACTGATTTTTCCTGTCTGAATTTGTCGCACAGAAAGTTGCAGGCCAAATATGTGTGACATTTCTGCGACTTTAGCTTCTAGAGCATTTTTACAACATTATACATAGGTGCTGAATACATAAAAAGCGACTGTTCAGCGACAGACAAGTCGCATCGGCTGAAAGTAGGCCAGAATGTCAGTCCATGTTGGAGCAGGTTTAGATACAGTCTAAAGTATAGATCTCAAAGTCTGTGCACAGAATTTAGCAAGGGCCTCGCATCTTCTGATGCATCAGGTAGGTGCACAATAGCATAGCCTAACCCTCTGTACTTTGGTCTATATTGATGCGGGACATAGACAGCCAGCTGATGACCAATCCATTAGTGCAATGGATGGCTGGAAGCATTTGTCTTTGCCTTTGCAATACCACAGAAGCAATGCATGGTCAATGTACAGCAATGACACACCTGTGTGAACAGCCAGGAGACCCCCCCCCCCCCATGTTATGTTACATAGTTACATAGTTAGTACGGTCGAAAAAAGACATATGTCCATCAAGTTCAACCAGGGAATTAAGGGGTAGGGGTGTGGCGCGATATTGGGGAAGGGATGAGATTTTATATTTCTTCATAAGCATTAATCTTATTTTGTCAATTAGGAACATTCAGCACCCACCCGCTATCAAGGCAGCTGCCTATCATGTCATGCCCTACCTGCACAGGTGTGCTGGCTACTCAAATGATCCAATTAAGGAGGCCATTTAGTCAGCAGCAGCAGAAGTCCTGTGCCTGGACGCTCCAACAGCGGCCAGACACAAGCAGAAGCAGCAGAAGCAGCAGCAGCAGCACCACCTTTTGTTTTTTGGCTGCAGCAGCAAGGCCCACAGGGCTGGCTAGCTGGCTAGCCAGCAAGCAGGTAGCAATGAAAGTAGGAATCTTTCTTTTTAACCCTGTAAGGGGGTGGTGCACTGTACCCGAAGATACTGCCATATCGGGTCAATGCATAGGGCGACGGAAGCAAGCTTCGAAATCGGCCCCCGTTCTCAAAAATCCATTTAATATATGGTCCCCAGATAGGGGACGTATCAGATATTAAACTGATAAGAACAGATACTACACTTGATCTTAGCCAAAAGGCCGAGAAGCGATAACCGTGAAAGGGGCGGGCCCAACAAGGTCCCCTTCATGGGCACTATCACTGCTTGCTGTCAGGGAGGCTGCCAGACAATTTTCCATGCACACTCTGGGCTGGGGGGCAGTCAACCACCAGTACACACAGCAGAACCTAAACCCATACCATTATTGCTAAGCAGCAAGACAGGGGCCCATTGCACTCCCACGGGGCCTTTTTAAATGCAATCCATAACCCGGATTTGCCAGGAACCCTTCTTACTCCTCCTACTTGCATGTGACACTGGGCTTAGGATCTGCATAGGAAACACACACACAAGCACACACCTACCTTTGTTGCCTGCAGATGCCTCCTTGGCTGTCCCCAAACGGTATCAAACCAACACCCACGGGAAGCTGTAAGCATAGAGGACATGCCTGCACCCCATTGGACTTACCTGTGTGGGTTAAATCCGGGTTATTTGACAACCTATGGCGGTGATGGTTCTGCTCAGGCAGAGCAGTGCTGATGCTCCTCATAAAGCTGTCGCTGCTGTGAAGGTTCTAGGTGACATCACAAATCCCTATGGTTACATACACAACAAAGCTGGGTTGTTGTTGTTTACACTCTGCAAGGCCTGTGGAAGTGAGTGACATCATAGCACTGTAGTTCTGAGGGTTCTAGATGGATGCAACAATCTCCTGTTGCTTCTATGAAGGCCATAATAGACGACATCACCAAACAGCTCCATAGTCACATACACAGCAAAGGAGAGATGTTGTTTACACCTAGTGATGTCAGTGGTATTGAGTGACATCACAGCACAGTGCTAAGGCTCCTGGGCCTGGACACAGCAGCGGCTGCAATATCTCAACGGAGAATACGTTTATATATATGTGTGTGTGTGCGCGTATATATATATATATATATATATATATATATATATATATTTCTCCGCCGAAATCACTTTTAAACCCATTTCCACCTTTTTTTCCCTTCTCTTCCTCTTACTTTTTTTTCACGTTTTTTTACGTTTTTCTCCTTTTCGCCTCTTTTCTGGGCGTATTATTCTTCTTTTTCTTCTTTTTTTTCGTCTAATGCATACCCCATCAGTGCAGCAATGCTTATTCAATACCGCCAGCAGATGGAGACACTGGGGGATAATTTTCTAAGGATTTATACTGATTTTTCCTGTCTGAATTTGTCGCACAGAAAGTTGCAGGCCAAATATGTGTGACATTTCTGCGACTTTAGCTTCTAGAGCATTTTTACAACATTATACATAGGTGCTGAATACATAAAAAGCGACTGTTCAGCGACAGACAAGTCGCATCGGCTGAAAGTAGGCCAGAATGTCAGTCCATGTTGGAGCAGGTTTAGATACAGTCTAAAGTATAGATCTCAAAGTCTGTGCACAGAATTTAGCAAGGGCCTCGCACCTTCTGATGCATCAGGTAGGTGCACAATAGCATAGCCTAACCCTCTGTACTTTGGTCTATATTGATGCGGGACATAGACAGCCAGCTGATGACCAATCCATTAGTGCAATGGATGGCTGGAAGCATTTGTCTTTGCCTTTGCAATACCACAGAAGCAATGCATGGTCAATGTACAGCAATGACACACCTGTGTGAACAGCCAGGAGACCCCCCCCCCCCCCCCATGTTATGTTACATAGTTACATAGTTAGTACGGTCGAAAAAAGACATATGTCCATCAAGTTCAACCAGGGAATTAAGGGGTAGGGGTGTGGCGCGATATTGGGGAAGGGATGAGATTTTATATTTCTTCATAAGCATTAATCTTATTTTGTCAATTAGGAACATTCAGCACCCACCCGCTATCAAGGCAGCTGCCTATCATGTCATGCCCTACCTGCACAGGTGTGCTGGCTACTCAAATGATCCAATTAAGGAGGCCATTTAGTCAGCAGCAGCAGAAGTCCTGTGCCTGGACGCTCCAACAGCGGCCAGACACAAGCAGAAGCAGCAGAAGCAGCAGCAGCAGCACCACCTTTTGTTTTTTGGCTGCAGCAGCAAGGCCCACAGGGCTGGCTAGCTGGCTAGCCAGCAAGCAGGTAGCAATGAAAGTAGGAATCTTTCTTTTTAACCCTGTAAGGGGGTGGTGCACTGTACCCGAAGATACTGCCATATCGGGTCAATGCATAGGGCGACGGAAGCAAGCTTCGAAATCGGCCCCCGTTCTCAAAAATCCATTTAATATATGGTCCCCAGATAGGGGACGTATCAGATATTAAACTGATAAGAACAGATACTACACTTGATCTTAGCCAAAAGGCCGAGAAGCGATAACCGTGAAAGGGGCGGGCCCAACAAGGTCCCCTTCATGGGCACTATCACTGCTTGCTGTCAGGGAGGCTGCCAGACAATTTTCCATGCACACTCTGGGCTGGGGGGCAGTCAACCACCAGTACACACAGCAGAACCTAAACCCATACCATTATTGCTAAGCAGCAAGACAGGGGCCCATTGCACTCCCACGGGGCCTTTTTAAATGCAATCCATAACCCGGATTTGCCAGGAACCCTTCTTACTCCTCCTACTTGCATGTGACACTGGGCTTAGGATCTGCATAGGAAACACACACACAAGCACACACCTACCTTTGTTGCCTGCAGATGCCTCCTTGGCTGTCCCCAAACGGTATCAAACCAACACCCACGGGAAGCTGTAAGCATAGAGGACATGCCTGCACCCCATTGGACTTACCTGTGTGGGTTAAATCCGGGTTATTTGACAACCTATGGCGGTGATGGTTCTGCTCAGGCAGAGCAGTGCTGATGCTCCTCATAAAGCTGTCGCTGCTGTGAAGGTTCTAGGTGACATCACAAATCCCTATGGTTACATACACAACAAAGCTGGGTTGTTGTTGTTTACACTCTGCAAGGCCTGTGGAAGTGAGTGACATCATAGCACTGTAGTTCTGAGGGTTCTAGATGGATGCAACAATCTCCTGTTGCTTCTATGAAGGCCATAATAGACGACATCACCAAACAGCTCCATAGTCACATACACAGCAAAGGAGAGATGTTGTTTACACCTAGTGATGTCAGTGGTATTGAGTGACATCACAGCACAGTGCTAAGGCTCCTGGGCCTGGACACAGCAGCGGCTGCAATATCTCAACGGAGAATACGTTTATATATATGTGTGTGTGTGCGCGTATATATATATATATATATATATATATATATATATATATATTTCTCCGCCGAAATCACTTTTAAACCCATTTCCACCTTTTTTTCCCTTCTCTTCCTCTTACTTTTTTTTCACGTTTTTTTACGTTTTTCTCCTTTTCGCCTCTTTTCTGGGCGTATTATTCTTCTTTTTCTTCTTTTTTTTCGTCTAATGCATACCCCATCAGTGCAGCAATGCTTATTCAATACCGCCAGCAGATGGAGACACTGGGGGATAATTTTCTAAGGATTTATACTGATTTTTCCTGTCTGAATTTGTCGCACAGAAAGTTGCAGGCCAAATATGTGTGACATTTCTGCGACTTTAGCTTCTAGAGCATTTTTACAACATTATACATAGGTGCTGAATACATAAAAAGCGACTGTTCAGCGACAGACAAGTCGCATCGGCTGAAAGTAGGCCAGAATGTCAGTCCATGTTGGAGCAGGTTTAGATACAGTCTAAAGTATAGATCTCAAAGTCTGTGCACAGAATTTAGCAAGGGCCTCGCACCTTCTGATGCATCAGGTAGGTGCACAATAGCATAGCCTAACCCTCTGTACTTTGGTCTATATTGATGCGGGACATAGACAGCCAGCTGATGACCAATCCATTAGTGCAATGGATGGCTGGAAGCATTTGTCTTTGCCTTTGCAATACCACAGAAGCAATGCATGGTCAATGTACAGCAATGACACACCTGTGTGAACAGCCAGGAGACCCCCCCCCCCCCCCCCCATGTTATGTTACATAGTTACATAGTTAGTACGGTCGAAAAAAGACATATGTCCATCAAGTTCAACCAGGGAATTAAGGGGTAGGGGTGTGGCGCGATATTGGGGAAGGGATGAGATTTTATATTTCTTCATAAGCATTAATCTTATTTTGTCAATTAGGAACATTCAGCACCCACCCGCTATCAAGGCAGCTGCCTATCATGTCATGCCCTACCTGCACAGGTGTGCTGGCTACTCAAATGATCCAATTAAGGAGGCCATTTAGTCAGCAGCAGCAGAAGTCCTGTGCCTGGACGCTCCAACAGCGGCCAGACACAAGCAGAAGCAGCAGAAGCAGCAGCAGCAGCACCACCTTTTGTTTTTTGGCTGCAGCAGCAAGGCCCACAGGGCTGGCTAGCTGGCTAGCCAGCAAGCAGGTAGCAATGAAAGTAGGAATCTTTCTTTTTAACCCTGTAAGGGGGTGGTGCACTGTACCCGAAGATACTGCCATATCGGGTCAATGCATAGGGCGACGGAAGCAAGCTTCGAAATCGGCCCCCGTTCTCAAAAATCCATTTAATATATGGTCCCCAGATAGGGGACGTATCAGATATTAAACTGATAAGAACAGATACTACACTTGATCTTAGCCAAAAGGCCGAGAAGCGATAACCGTGAAAGGGGCGGGCCCAACAAGGTCCCCTTCATGGGCACTATCACTGCTTGCTGTCAGGGAGGCTGCCAGACAATTTTCCATGCACACTCTGGGCTGGGGGGCAGTCAACCACCAGTACACACAGCAGAACCTAAACCCATACCATTATTGCTAAGCAGCAAGACAGGGGCCCATTGCACTCCCACGGGGCCTTTTTAAATGCAATCCATAACCCGGATTTGCCAGGAACCCTTCTTACTCCTCCTACTTGCATGTGACACTGGGCTTAGGATCTGCATAGGAAACACACACACAAGCACACACCTACCTTTGTTGCCTGCAGATGCCTCCTTGGCTGTCCCCAAAGGTATCAAACCAACACCCACGGGAAGCTGTAAGCATAGAGGACATGCCTGCACCCCATTGGACTTACCTGTGTGGGTTAAATCCGGGTTATTTGACAACCTATGGCGGTGATGGTTCTGCTCAGGCAGAGCAGTGCTGATGCTCCTCATAAAGCTGTCGCTGCTGTGAAGGTTCTAGGTGACATCACAAATCCCTATGGTTACATACACAACAAAGCTGGGTTGTTGTTGTTTACACTCTGCAAGGCCTGTGGAAGTGAGTGACATCATAGCACTGTAGTTCTGAGGGTTCTAGATGGATGCAACAATCTCCTGTTGCTTCTATGAAGGCCATAATAGACGACATCACCAAACAGCTCCATAGTCACATACACAGCAAAGGAGAGATGTTGTTTACACCTAGTGATGTCAGTGGTATTGAGTGACATCACAGCACAGTGCTAAGGCTCCTGGGCCTGGACACAGCAGCGGCTGCAATATCTCAACGGAGAATACGTTTATATATATGTGTGTGTGTGCGCGTATATATATATATATATATATATATATATATATATATTTCTCCGCCGAAATCACTTTTAAACCCATTTCCACCTTTTTTTCCCTTCTCTTCCTCTTACTTTTTTTTCACGTTTTTTTACGTTTTTCTCCTTTTCGCCTCTTTTCTGGGCGTATTATTCTTCTTTTTCTTCTTTTTTTTCGTCTAATGCATACCCCATCAGTGCAGCAATGCTTATTCAATACCGCCAGCAGATGGAGACACTGGGGGATAATTTTCTAAGGATTTATACTGATTTTTCCTGTCTGAATTTGTCGCACAGAAAGTTGCAGGCCAAATATGTGTGACATTTCTGCGACTTTAGCTTCTAGAGCATTTTTACAACATTATACATAGGTGCTGAATACATAAAAAGCGACTGTTCAGCGACAGACAAGTCGCATCGGCTGAAAGTAGGCCAGAATGTCAGTCCATGTTGGAGCAGGTTTAGATACAGTCTAAAGTATAGATCTCAAAGTCTGTGCACAGAATTTAGCAAGGGCCTCGCACCTTCTGATGCATCAGGTAGGTGCACAATAGCATAGCCTAACCCTCTGTACTTTGGTCTATATTGATGCGGGACATAGACAGCCAGCTGATGACCAATCCATTAGTGCAATGGATGGCTGGAAGCATTTGTCTTTGCCTTTGCAATACCACAGAAGCAATGCATGGTCAATGTACAGCAATGACACACCTGTGTGAACAGCCAGGAGACCCCCCCCCCCCCCCCCATGTTATGTTACATAGTTACATAGTTAGTACGGTCGAAAAAAGACATATGTCCATCAAGTTCAACCAGGGAATTAAGGGGTAGGGGTGTGGCGCGATATTGGGGAAGGGATGAGATTTTATATTTCTTCATAAGCATTAATCTTATTTTGTCAATTAGGAACATTCAGCACCCACCCGCTATCAAGGCAGCTGCCTATCATGTCATGCCCTACCTGCACAGGTGTGCTGGCTACTCAAATGATCCAATTAAGGAGGCCATTTAGTCAGCAGCAGCAGAAGTCCTGTGCCTGGACGCTCCAACAGCGGCCAGACACAAGCAGAAGCAGCAGAAGCAGCAGCAGCAGCACCACCTTTTGTTTTTTGGCTGCAGCAGCAAGGCCCACAGGGCTGGCTAGCTGGCTAGCCAGCAAGCAGGTAGCAATGAAAGTAGGAATCTTTCTTTTTAACCCTGTAAGGGGGTGGTGCACTGTACCCGAAGATACTGCCATATCGGGTCAATGCATAGGGCGACGGAAGCAAGCTTCGAAATCGGCCCCCGTTCTCAAAAATCCATTTAATATATGGTCCCCAGATAGGGGACGTATCAGATATTAAACTGATAAGAACAGATACTACACTTGATCTTAGCCAAAAGGCCGAGAAGCGATAACCGTGAAAGGGGCGGGCCCAACAAGGTCCCCTTCATGGGCACTATCACTGCTTGCTGTCAGGGAGGCTGCCAGACAATTTTCCATGCACACTCTGGGCTGGGGGGCAGTCAACCACCAGTACACACAGCAGAACCTAAACCCATACCATTATTGCTAAGCAGCAAGACAGGGGCCCATTGCACTCCCACGGGGCCTTTTTAAATGCAATCCATAACCCGGATTTGCCAGGAACCCTTCTTACTCCTCCTACTTGCATGTGACACTGGGCTTAGGATCTGCATAGGAAACACACACACAAGCACACACCTACCTTTGTTGCCTGCAGATGCCTCCTTGGCTGTCCCCAAACGGTATCAAACCAACACCCACGGGAAGCTGTAAGCATAGAGGACATGCTGCACCCCATTGGACTTACCTGTGTGGGTTAAATCCGGGTTATTTGACAACCTATGGCGGTGATGGTTCTGCTCAGGCAGAGCAGTGCTGATGCTCCTCATAAAGCTGTCGCTGCTGTGAAGGTTCTAGGTGACATCACAAATCCCTATGGTTACATACACAACAAAGCTGGGTTGTTGTTGTTTACACTCTGCAAGGCCTGTGGAAGTGAGTGACATCATAGCACTGTAGTTCTGAGGGTTCTAGATGGATGCAACAATCTCCTGTTGCTTCTATGAAGGCCATAATAGACGACATCACCAACAGCTCCATAGTCACATACACAGCAAAGGAGAGATGTTGTTTACACCTAGTGATGTCAGTGGTATTGAGTGACATCACAGCACAGTGCTAAGGCTCCTGGGCCTGGACACAGCAGCGGCTGCAATATCTCAACGGAGAATACGTTTATATATATGTGTGTGTGTGCGCGTATATATATATATATATATATATATATATATATATATATATATATTTCTCCGCCGAAATCACTTTTAAACCCATTTCCACCTTTTTTTCCCTTCTCTTCCTCTTACTTTTTTTTCACGTTTTTTTACGTTTTTCTCCTTTTCGCCTCTTTTCTGGGCGTATTATTCTTCTTTTTCTTCTTTTTTTTCGTCTAATGCATACCCCATCAGTGCAGCAATGCTTATTCAATACCGCCAGCAGATGGAGACACTGGGGGATAATTTTCTAAGGATTTATACTGATTTTTCCTGTCTGAATTTGTCGCACAGAAAGTTGCAGGCCAAATATGTGTGACATTTCTGCGACTTTAGCTTCTAGAGCATTTTTACAACATTATACATAGGTGCTGAATACATAAAAAGCGACTGTTCAGCGACAGACAAGTCGCATCGGCTGAAAGTAGGCCAGAATGTCAGTCCATGTTGGAGCAGGTTTAGATACAGTCTAAAGTATAGATCTCAAAGTCTGTGCACAGAATTTAGCAAGGGCCTCGCACCTTCTGATGCATCAGGTAGGTGCACAATAGCATAGCCTAACCCTCTGTACTTTGGTCTATATTGATGCGGGACATAGACAGCCAGCTGATGACCAATCCATTAGTGCAATGGATGGCTGGAAGCATTTGTCTTTGCCTTTGCAATACCACAGAAGCAATGCATGGTCAATGTACAGCAATGACACACCTGTGTGAACAGCCAGGAGACCCCCCCCCCCCCCCCCCATGTTATGTTACATAGTTACATAGTTAGTACGGTCGAAAAAAGACATATGTCCATCAAGTTCAACCAGGGAATTAAGGGGTAGGGGTGTGGCGCGATATTGGGGAAGGGATGAGATTTTATATTTCTTCATAAGCATTAATCTTATTTTGTCAATTAGGAACATTCAGCACCCACCCGCTATCAAGGCAGCTGCCTATCATGTCATGCCCTACCTGCACAGGTGTGCTGGCTACTCAAATGATCCAATTAAGGAGGCCATTTAGTCAGCAGCAGCAGAAGTCCTGTGCCTGGACGCTCCAACAGCGGCCAGACACAAGCAGAAGCAGCAGAAGCAGCAGCAGCAGCACCACCTTTTGTTTTTTGGCTGCAGCAGCAAGGCCCACAGGGCTGGCTAGCTGGCTAGCCAGCAAGCAGGTAGCAATGAAAGTAGGAATCTTTCTTTTTAACCCTGTAAGGGGGTGGTGCACTGTACCCGAAGATACTGCCATATCGGGTCAATGCATAGGGCGACGGAAGCAAGCTTCGAAATCGGCCCCCGTTCTCAAAAATCCATTTAATATATGGTCCCCAGATAGGGGACGTATCAGATATTAAACTGATAAGAACAGATACTACACTTGATCTTAGCCAAAAGGCCGAGAAGCGATAACCGTGAAAGGGGCGGGCCCAACAAGGTCCCCTTCATGGGCACTATCACTGCTTGCTGTCAGGGAGGCTGCCAGACAATTTTCCATGCACACTCTGGGCTGGGGGGCAGTCAACCACCAGTACACACAGCAGAACCTAAACCCATACCATTATTGCTAAGCAGCAAGACAGGGGCCCATTGCACTCCCACGGGGCCTTTTTAAATGCAATCCATAACCCGGATTTGCCAGGAACCCTTCTTACTCCTCCTACTTGCATGTGACACTGGGCTTAGGATCTGCATAGGAAACACACACACAAGCACACACCTACCTTTGTTGCCTGCAGATGCCTCCTTGGCTGTCCCCAAACGGTATCAAACCAACACCCACGGGAAGCTGTAAGCATAGAGGACATGCCTGCACCCCATTGGACTTACCTGTGTGGGTTAAATCCGGGTTATTTGACAACCTATGGCGGTGATGGTTCTGCTCAGGCAGAGCAGTGCTGATGCTCCTCATAAAGCTGTCGCTGCTGTGAAGGTTCTAGGTGACATCACAAATCCCTATGGTTACATACACAACAAAGCTGGGTTGTTGTTGTTTACACTCTGCAAGGCCTGTGGAAGTGAGTGACATCATAGCACTGTAGTTCTGAGGGTTCTAGATGGATGCAACAATCTCCTGTTGCTTCTATGAAGGCCATAATAGACGACATCACCAAACAGCTCCATAGTCACATACACAGCAAAGGAGAGATGTTGTTTACACCTAGTGATGTCAGTGGTATTGAGTGACATCACAGCACAGTGCTAAGGCTCCTGGGCCTGGACACAGCAGCGGCTGCAATATCTCAACGGAGAATACGTTTATATATATGTGTGTGTGTGCGCGTGTATATATATATATATATATATATATATATATATATTTCTCCGCCGAAATCACTTTTAAACCCATTTCCACCTTTTTTTCCCTTCTCTTCCTCTTACTTTTTTTTCACGTTTTTTTACGTTTTTCTCCTTTTCGCCTCTTTTCTGGGCGTATTATTCTTCTTTTTCTTCTTTTTTTTCGTCTAATGCATACCCCATCAGTGCAGCAATGCTTATTCAATACCGCCAGCAGATGGAGACACTGGGGGATAATTTTCTAAGGATTTATACTGATTTTTCCTGTCTGAATTTGTCGCACAGAAAGTTGCAGGCCAAATATGTGTGACATTTCTGCGACTTTAGCTTCTAGAGCATTTTTACAACATTATACATAGGTGCTGAATACATAAAAAGCGACTGTTCAGCGACAGACAAGTCGCATCGGCTGAAAGTAGGCCAGAATGTCAGTCCATGTTGGAGCAGGTTTAGATACAGTCTAAAGTATAGATCTCAAAGTCTGTGCACAGAATTTAGCAAGGGCCTCGCACCTTCTGATGCATCAGGTAGGTGCACAATAGCATAGCCTAACCCTCTGTACTTTGGTCTATATTGATGCGGGACATAGACAGCCAGCTGATGACCAATCCATTAGTGCAATGGATGGCTGGAAGCATTTGTCTTTGCCTTTGCAATACCACAGAAGCAATGCATGGTCAATGTACAGCAATGACACACCTGTGTGAACAGCCAGGAGACCCCCCCCCCCCATGTTATGTTACATAGTTACATAGTTAGTACGGTCGAAAAAAGACATATGTCCATCAAGTTCAACCAGGGAATTAAGGGGTAGGGGTGTGGCGCGATATTGGGGAAGGGATGAGATTTTATATTTCTTCATAAGCATTAATCTTATTTTGTCAATTAGGAACATTCAGCACCCACCCGCTATCAAGGCAGCTGCCTATCATGTCATGCCCTACCTGCACAGGTGTGCTGGCTACTCAAATGATCCAATTAAGGAGGCCATTTAGTCAGCAGCAGCAGAAGTCCTGTGCCTGGACGCTCCAACAGCGGCCAGACACAAGCAGAAGCAGCAGAAGCAGCAGCAGCAGCACCACCTTTTGTTTTTTGGCTGCAGCAGCAAGGCCCACAGGGCTGGCTAGCTGGCTAGCCAGCAAGCAGGTAGCAATGAAAGTAGGAATCTTTCTTTTTAACCCTGTAAGGGGGTGGTGCACTGTACCCGAAGATACTGCCATATCGGGTCAATGCATAGGGCGACGGAAGCAAGCTTCGAAATCGGCCCCCGTTCTCAAAAATCCATTTAATATATGGTCCCCAGATAGGGGACGTATCAGATATTAAACTGATAAGAACAGATACTACACTTGATCTTAGCCAAAAGGCCGAGAAGCGATAACCGTGAAAGGGGCGGGCCCAACAAGGTCCCCTTCATGGGCACTATCACTGCTTGCTGTCAGGGAGGCTGCCAGACAATTTTCCATGCACACTCTGGGCTGGGGGGCAGTCAACCACCAGTACACACAGCAGAACCTAAACCCATACCATTATTGCTAAGCAGCAAGACAGGGGCCCATTGCACTCCCACGGGGCCTTTTTAAATGCAATCCATAACCCGGATTTGCCAGGAACCCTTCTTACTCCTCCTACTTGCATGTGACACTGGGCTTAGGATCTGCATAGGAAACACACACACAAGCACACACCTACCTTTGTTGCCTGCAGATGCCTCCTTGGCTGTCCCCAAACGGTATCAAACCAACACCCACGGGAAGCTGTAAGCATAGAGGACATGCCTGCACCCCATTGGACTTACCTGTGTGGGTTAAATCCGGGTTATTTGACAACCTATGGCGGTGATGGTTCTGCTCAGGCAGAGCAGTGCTGATGCTCCTCATAAAGCTGTCGCTGCTGTGAAGGTTCTAGGTGACATCACAAATCCCTATGGTTACATACACAACAAAGCTGGGTTGTTGTTGTTTACACTCTGCAAGGCCTGTGGAAGTGAGTGACATCATAGCACTGTAGTTCTGAGGGTTCTAGATGGATGCAACAATCTCCTGTTGCTTCTATGAAGGCCATAATAGACGACATCACCAAACAGCTCCATAGTCACATACACAGCAAAGGAGAGATGTTGTTTACACCTAGTGATGTCAGTGGTATTGAGTGACATCACAGCACAGTGCTAAGGCTCCTGGGCCTGGACACAGCAGCGGCTGCAATATCTCAACGGAGAATACGTTTATATATATGTGTGTGTGTGCGCGTATATATATATATATATATATATATATATATATATATATATATTTCTCCGCCGAAATCACTTTTAAACCCATTTCCACCTTTTTTTCCCTTCTCTTCCTCTTACTTTTTTTTCACGTTTTTTTACGTTTTTCTCCTTTTCGCCTCTTTTCTGGGCGTATTATTCTTCTTTTTCTTCTTTTTTTTCGTCTAATGCATACCCCATCAGTGCAGCAATGCTTATTCAATACCGCCAGCAGATGGAGACACTGGGGGATAATTTTCTAAGGATTTATACTGATTTTTCCTGTCTGAATTTATCGCACAGAAAGTTGCAGGCCAAATATGTGTGACATTTCTGCGACTTTAGCTTCTAGAGCATTTTTACAACATTATACATAGGTGCTGAATACATAAAAAGCGACTGTTCAGCGACAGACAAGTCGCATCGGCTGAAAGTAGGCCAGAATGTCAGTCCATGTTGGAGCAGGTTTAGATACAGTCTAAAGTATAGATCTCAAAGTCTGTGCACAGAATTTAGCAAGGGCCTCGCACCTTCTGATGCATCAGGTAGGTGCACAATAGCATAGCCTAACCCTCTGTACTTTGGTCTATATTGATGCGGGACATAGACAGCCAGCTGATGACCAATCCATTAGTGCAATGGATGGCTGGAAGCATTTGTCTTTGCCTTTGCAATACCACAGAAGCAATGCATGGTCAATGTACAGCAATGACACACCTGTGTGAACAGCCAGGAGACCCCCCCCCCCCCATGTTATGTTACATAGTTACATAGTTAGTACGGTCGAAAAAAGACATATGTCCATCAAGTTCAACCAGGGAATTAAGGGGTAGGGGTGTGGCGCGATATTGGGGAAGGGATGAGATTTTATATTTCTTCATAAGCATTAATCTTATTTTGTCAATTAGGAACATTCAGCACCCACCCGCTATCAAGGCAGCTGCCTATCATGTCATGCCCTACCTGCACAGGTGTGCTGGCTACTCAAATGATCCAATTAAGGAGGCCATTTAGTCAGCAGCAGCAGAAGTCCTGTGCCTGGACGCTCCAACAGCGGCCAGACACAAGCAGAAGCAGCAGAAGCAGCAGCAGCAGCACCACCTTTTGTTTTTTGGCTGCAGCAGCAAGGCCCACAGGGCTGGCTAGCTGGCTAGCCAGCAAGCAGGTAGCAATGAAAGTAGGAATCTTTCTTTTTAACCCTGTAAGGGGGTGGTGCACTGTACCCGAAGATACTGCCATATCGGGTCAATGCATAGGGCGACGGAAGCAAGCTTCGAAATCGGCCCCCGTTCTCAAAAATCCATTTAATATATGGTCCCCAGATAGGGGACGTATCAGATATTAAACTGATAAGAACAGATACTACACTTGATCTTAGCCAAAAGGCCGAGAAGCGATAACCGTGAAAGGGGCGGCCCAACAAGGTCCCCTTCATGGGCACTATCACTGCTTGCTGTCAGGGAGGCTGCCAGACAATTTTCCATGCACACTCTGGGCTGGGGGGCAGTCAACCACCAGTACACACAGCAGAACCTAAACCCATACCATTATTGCTAAGCAGCAAGACAGGGGCCCATTGCACTCCCACGGGGCCTTTTTAAATGCAATCCATAACCCGGATTTGCCAGGAACCCTTCTTACTCCTCCTACTTGCATGTGACACTGGGCTTAGGATCTGCATAGGAAACACACACACAAGCACACACCTACCTTTGTTGCCTGCAGATGCCTCCTTGGCTGTCCCCAAACGGTATCAAACCAACACCCACGGGAAGCTGTAAGCATAGAGGACATGCCTGCACCCCATTGGACTTACCTGTGTGGGTTAAATCCGGGTTATTTGACAACCTATGGCGGTGATGGTTCTGCTCAGGCAGAGCAGTGCTGATGCTCCTCATAAAGCTGTCGCTGCTGTGAAGGTTCTAGGTGACATCACAAATCCCTATGGTTACATACACAACAAAGCTGGGTTGTTGTTGTTTACACTCTGCAAGGCCTGTGGAAGTGAGTGACATCATAGCACTGTAGTTCTGAGGGTTCTAGATGGATGCAACAATCTCCTGTTGCTTCTATGAAGGCCATAATAGACGACATCACCAAACAGCTCCATAGTCACATACACAGCAAAGGAGAGATGTTGTTTACACCTAGTGATGTCAGTGGTATTGAGTGACATCACAGCACAGTGCTAAGGCTCCTGGGCCTGGACACAGCAGCGGCTGCAATATCTCAACGGAGAATACGTTTATATATATGTGTGTGTGTGCGCGTATATATATATATATATATATATATATATATATATTTCTCCGCCGAAATCACTTTTAAACCCATTTCCACCTTTTTTTCCCTTCTCTTCCTCTTACTTTTTTTTCACGTTTTTTTACGTTTTTCTCCTTTTCGCCTCTTTTCTGGGCGTATTATTCTTCTTTTTCTTCTTTTTTTTCGTCTAATGCATACCCCATCAGTGCAGCAATGCTTATTCAATACCGCCAGCAGATGGAGACACTGGGGGATAATTTTCTAAGGATTTATACTGATTTTTCCTGTCTGAATTTGTCGCACAGAAAGTTGCAGGCCAAATATGTGTGACATTTCTGCGACTTTAGCTTCTAGAGCATTTTTACAACATTATACATAGGTGCTGAATACATAAAAAGCGACTGTTCAGCGACAGACAAGTCGCATCGGCTGAAAGTAGGCCAGAATGTCAGTCCATGTTGGAGCAGGTTTAGATACAGTCTAAAGTATAGGTCTCAAAGTCTGTGCACAGAATTTAGCAAGGGCCTCGCACCTTCTGATGCATCAGGTAGGTGCACAATAGCATAGCCTAACCCTCTGTACTTTGGTCTATATTGATGCGGGACATAGACAGCCAGCTGATGACCAATCCATTAGTGCAATGGATGGCTGGAAGCATTTGTCTTTGCCTTTGCAATACCACAGAAGCAATGCATGGTCAATGTACAGCAATGACACACCTGTGTGAACAGCCAGGAGACCCCCCCCCCCCCCCCCATGTTATGTTACATAGTTACATAGTTAGTACGGTCGAAAAAAGACATATGTCCATCAAGTTCAACCAGGGAATTAAGGGGTAGGGGTGTGGCGCGATATTGGGGAAGGGATGAGATTTTATATTTCTTCATAAGCATTAATCTTATTTTGTCAATTAGGAACATTCAGCACCCACCCGCTATCAAGGCAGCTGCCTATCATGTCATGCCCTACCTGCACAGGTGTGCTGGCTACTCAAATGATCCAATTAAGGAGGCCATTTAGTCAGCAGCAGCAGAAGTCCTGTGCCTGGACGCTCCAACAGCGGCCAGACACAAGCAGAAGCAGCAGAAGCAGCAGCAGCAGCACCACCTTTTGTTTTTTGGCTGCAGCAGCAAGGCCCACAGGGCTGGCTAGCTGGCTAGCCAGCAAGCAGGTAGCAATGAAAGTAGGAATCTTTCTTTTTAACCCTGTAAGGGGGTGGTGCACTGTACCCGAAGATACTGCCATATCGGGTCAATGCATAGGGCGACGGAAGCAAGCTTCGAAATCGGCCCCCGTTCTCAAAAATCCATTTAATATATGGTCCCCAGATAGGGGACGTATCAGATATTAAACTGATAAGAACAGATACTACACTTGATCTTAGCCAAAAGGCCGAGAAGCGATAACCGTGAAAGGGGCGGGCCCAACAAGGTCCCCTTCATGGGCACTATCACTGCTTGCTGTCAGGGAGGCTGCCAGACAATTTTCCATGCACACTCTGGGCTGGGGGGCAGTCAACCACCAGTACACACAGCAGAACCTAAACCCATACCATTATTGCTAAGCAGCAAGACAGGGGCCCATTGCACTCCCACGGGGCCTTTTTAAATGCAATCCATAACCCGGATTTGCCAGGAACCCTTCTTACTCCTCCTACTTGCATGTGACACTGGGCTTAGGATCTGCATAGGAAACACACACACAAGCACACACCTACCTTTGTTGCCTGCAGATGCCTCCTTGGCTGTCCCCAAACGGTATCAAACCAACACCCACGGGAAGCTGTAAGCATAGAGGACATGCCTGCACCCCATTGGACTTACCTGTGTGGGTTAAATCCGGGTTATTTGACAACCTATGGCGGTGATGGTTCTGCTCAGGCAGAGCAGTGCTGATGCTCCTCATAAAGCTGTCGCTGCTGTGAAGGTTCTAGGTGACATCACAAATCCCTATGGTTACATACACAACAAAGCTGGGTTGTTGTTGTTTACACTCTGCAAGGCCTGTGGAAGTGAGTGACATCATAGCACTGTAGTTCTGAGGGTTCTAGATGGATGCAACAATCTCCTGTTGCTTCTATGAAGGCCATAATAGACGACATCACCAAACAGCTCCATAGTCACATACACAGCAAAGGAGAGATGTTGTTTACACCTAGTGATGTCAGTGGTATTGAGTGACATCACAGCACAGTGCTAAGGCTCCTGGGCCTGGACACAGCAGCGGCTGCAATATCTCAACGGAGAATACGTTTATATATATGTGTGTGTGTGCGCGTATATATATATATATATATATATATATATATATATATTTCTCCGCCGAAATCACTTTTAAACCCATTTCCACCTTTTTTTCCCTTCTCTTCCTCTTACTTTTTTTTCACGTTTTTTTACGTTTTTCTCCTTTTCGCCTCTTTTCTGGGCGTATTATTCTTCTTTTTCTTCTTTTTTTTCGTCTAATGCATACCCCATCAGTGCAGCAATGCTTATTCAATACCGCCAGCAGATGGAGACACTGGGGGATAATTTTCTAAGGATTTATACTGATTTTTCCTGTCTGAATTTGTCGCACAGAAAGTTGCAGGCCAAATATGTGTGACATTTCTGCGACTTTAGCTTCTAGAGCATTTTTACAACATTATACATAGGTGCTGAATACATAAAAAGCGACTGTTCAGCGACAGACAAGTCGCATCGGCTGAAAGTAGGCCAGAATGTCAGTCCATGTTGGAGCAGGTTTAGATACAGTCTAAAGTATAGATCTCAAAGTCTGTGCACAGAATTTAGCAAGGGCCTCGCACCTTCTGATGCATCAGGTAGGTGCACAATAGCATAGCCTAACCCTCTGTACTTTGGTCTATATTGATGCGGGACATAGACAGCCAGCTGATGACCAATCCATTAGTGCAATGGATGGCTGGAAGCATTTGTCTTTGCCTTTGCAATACCACAGAAGCAATGCATGGTCAATGTACAGCAATGACACACCTGTGTGAACAGCCAGGAGACCCCCCCCCCCCCCCCCCATGTTATGTTACATAGTTACATAGTTAGTACGGTCGAAAAAAGACATATGTCCATCAAGTTCAACCAGGGAATTAAGGGGTAGGGGTGTGGCGCGATATTGGGGAAGGGATGAGATTTTATATTTCTTCATAAGCATTAATCTTATTTTGTCAATTAGGAACATTCAGCACCCACCCGCTATCAAGGCAGCTGCCTATCATGTCATGCCCTACCTGCACAGGTGTGCTGGCTACTCAAATGATCCAATTAAGGAGGCCATTTAGTCAGCAGCAGCAGAAGTCCTGTGCCTGGACGCTCCAACAGCGGCCAGACACAAGCAGAAGCAGCAGAAGCAGCAGCAGCAGCACCACCTTTTGTTTTTTGGCTGCAGCAGCAAGGCCCACAGGGCTGGCTAGCTGGCTAGCCAGCAAGCAGGTAGCAATGAAAGTAGGAATCTTTCTTTTTAACCCTGTAAGGGGGTGGTGCACTGTACCCGAAGATACTGCCATATCGGGTCAATGCATAGGGCGACGGAAGCAAGCTTCGAAATCGGCCCCCGTTCTCAAAAATCCATTTAATATATGGTCCCCAGATAGGGGACGTATCAGATATTAAACTGATAAGAACAGATACTACACTTGATCTTAGCCAAAAGGCCGAGAAGCGATAACCGTGAAAGGGGCGGGCCCAACAAGGTCCCCTTCATGGGCACTATCACTGCTTGCTGTCAGGGAGGCTGCCAGACAATTTTCCATGCACACTCTGGGCTGGGGGGCAGTCAACCACCAGTACACACAGCAGAACCTAAACCCATACCATTATTGCTAAGCAGCAAGACAGGGGCCCATTGCACTCCCACGGGGCCTTTTTAAATGCAATCCATAACCCGGATTTGCCAGGAACCCTTCTTACTCCTCCTACTTGCATGTGACACTGGGCTTAGGATCTGCATAGGAAACACACACACAAGCACACACCTACCTTTGTTGCCTGCAGATGCCTCCTTGGCTGTCCCCAAACGGTATCAAACCAACACCCACGGGAAGCTGTAAGCATAGAGGACATGCCTGCACCCCATTGGACTTACCTGTGTGGGTTAAATCCGGGTTATTTGACAACCTATGGCGGTGATGGTTCTGCTCAGGCAGAGCAGTGCTGATGCTCCTCATAAAGCTGTCGCTGCTGTGAAGGTTCTAGGTGACATCACAAATCCCTATGGTTACATACACAACAAAGCTGGGTTGTTGTTGTTTACACTCTGCAAGGCCTGTGGAAGTGAGTGACATCATAGCACTGTAGTTCTGAGGGTTCTAGATGGATGCAACAATCTCCTGTTGCTTCTATGAAGGCCATAATAGACGACATCACCAAACAGCTCCATAGTCACATACACAGCAAAGGAGAGATGTTGTTTACACCTAGTGATGTCAGTGGTATTGAGTGACATCACAGCACAGTGCTAAGGCTCCTGGGCCTGGACACAGCAGCGGCTGCAATATCTCAACGGAGAATACGTTTATATATATGTGTGTGTGTGCGCGTATATATATATATATATATATATATATATATATTTCTCCGCCGAAATCACTTTTAAACCCATTTCCACCTTTTTTTCCCTTCTCTTCCTCTTACTTTTTTTTCACGTTTTTTTACGTTTTTCTCCTTTTCGCCTCTTTTCTGGGCGTATTATTCTTCTTTTTCTTCTTTTTTTTCGTCTAATGCATACCCCATCAGTGCAGCAATGCTTATTCAATACCGCCAGCAGATGGAGACACTGGGGGATAATTTTCTAAGGATTTATACTGATTTTTCCTGTCTGAATTTGTCGCACAGAAAGTTGCAGGCCAAATATGTGTGACATTTCTGCGACTTTAGCTTCTAGAGCATTTTTACAACATTATACATAGGTGCTGAATACATAAAAAGCGACTGTTCAGCGACAGACAAGTCGCATCGGCTGAAAGTAGGCCAGAATGTCAGTCCATGTTGGAGCAGGTTTAGATACAGTCTAAAGTATAGATCTCAAAGTCTGTGCACAGAATTTAGCAAGGGCCTCGCACCTTCTGATGCATCAGGTAGGTGCACAATAGCATAGCCTAACCCTCTGTACTTTGGTCTATATTGATGCGGGACATAGACAGCCAGCTGATGACCAATCCATTAGTGCAATGGATGGCTGGAAGCATTTGTCTTTGCCTTTGCAATACCACAGAAGCAATGCATGGTCAATGTACAGCAATGACACACCTGTGTGAACAGCCAGGAGACCCCCCCCCCCCATGTTATGTTACATAGTTACATAGTTAGTACGGTCGAAAAAAGACATATGTCCATCAAGTTCAACCAGGGAATTAAGGGGTAGGGGTGTGGCGCGATATTGGGGAAGGGATGAGATTTTATATTTCTTCATAAGCATTAATCTTATTTTGTCAATTAGGAACATTCAGCACCCACCCGCTATCAAGGCAGCTGCCTATCATGTCATGCCCTACCTGCACAGGTGTGCTGGCTACTCAAATGATCCAATTAAGGAGGCCATTTAGTCAGCAGCAGCAGAAGTCCTGTGCCTGGACGCTCCAACAGCGGCCAGACACAAGCAGAAGCAGCAGAAGCAGCAGCAGCAGCACCACCTTTTGTTTTTTGGCTGCAGCAGCAAGGCCCACAGGGCTGGCTAGCTGGCTAGCCAGCAAGCAGGTAGCAATGAAAGTAGGAATCTTTCTTTTTAACCCTGTAAGGGGGTGGTGCACTGTACCCGAAGATACTGCCATATCGGGTCAATGCATAGGGCGACGGAAGCAAGCTTCGAAATCGGCCCCCGTTCTCAAAAATCCATTTAATATATGGTCCCCAGATAGGGGACGTATCAGATATTAAACTGATAAGAACAGATACTACACTTGATCTTAGCCAAAAGGCCGAGAAGCGATAACCGTGAAAGGGGCGGGCCCAACAAGGTCCCCTTCATGGGCACTATCACTGCTTGCTGTCAGGGAGGCTGCCAGACAATTTTCCATGCACACTCTGGGCTGGGGGGCAGTCAACCACCAGTACACACAGCAGAACCTAAACCCATACCATTATTGCTAAGCAGCAAGACAGGGGCCCATTGCACTCCCACGGGGCCTTTTTAAATGCAATCCATAACCCGGATTTGCCAGGAACCCTTCTTACTCCTCCTACTTGCATGTGACACTGGGCTTAGGATCTGCATAGGAAACACACACACAAGCACACACCTACCTTTGTTGCCTGCAGATGCCTCCTTGGCTGTCCCCAAACGGTATCAAACCAACACCCACGGGAAGCTGTAAGCATAGAGGACATGCCTGCACCCCATTGGACTTACCTGTGTGGGTTAAATCCGGGTTATTTGACAACCTATGGCGGTGATGGTTCTGCTCAGGCAGAGCAGTGCTGATGCTCCTCATAAAGCTGTCGCTGCTGTGAAGGTTCTAGGTGACATCACAAATCCCTATGGTTACATACACAACAAAGCTGGGTTGTTGTTGTTTACACTCTGCAAGGCCTGTGGAAGTGAGTGACATCATAGCACTGTAGTTCTGAGGGTTCTAGATGGATGCAACAATCTCCTGTTGCTTCTATGAAGGCCATAATAGACGACATCACCAAACAGCTCCATAGTCACATACACAGCAAAGGAGAGATGTTGTTTACACCTAGTGATGTCAGTGGTATTGAGTGACATCACAGCACAGTGCTAAGGCTCCTGGGCCTGGACACAGCAGCGGCTGCAATATCTCAACGGAGAATACGTTTATATATATGTGTGTGTGTGCGCGTATATATATATATATATATATATATATATATATATATATATATATATATTTCTCCGCCGAAATCACTTTTAAACCCATTTCCACCTTTTTTTCCCTTCTCTTCCTCTTACTTTTTTTTCACGTTTTTTTAAGTTTTTCTCCTTTTCGCCTCTTTTCTGGGCGTATTATTCTTCTTTTTCTTCTTTTTTTTCGTCTAATGCATACCCCATCAGTGCAGCAATGCTTATTCAATACCGCCAGCAGATGGAGACACTGGGGGATAATTTTCTAAGGATTTATACTGATTTTTCCTGTCTGAATTTGTCGCACAGAAAGTTGCAGGCCAAATATGTGTGACATTTCTGCGACTTTAGCTTCTAGAGCATTTTTACAACATTATACATAGGTGCTGAATACATAAAAAGCGACTGTTCAGCGACAGACAAGTCGCATCGGCTGAAAGTAGGCCAGAATGTCAGTCCATGTTGGAGCAGGTTTAGATACAGTCTAAAGTATAGATCTCAAAGTCTGTGCACAGAATTTAGCAAGGGCCTCGCACCTTCTGATGCATCAGGTAGGTGCACAATAGCATAGCCTAACCCTCTGTACTTTGGTCTATATTGATGCGGGACATAGACAGCCAGCTGATGACCAATCCATTAGTGCAATGGATGGCTGGAAGCATTTGTCTTTGCCTTTGCAATACCACAGAAGCAATGCATGGTCAATGTACAGCAATGACACACCTGTGTGAACAGCCAGGAGACCCCCCCCCCCCCCCCCATGTTATGTTACATAGTTACATAGTTAGTACGGTCGAAAAAAGACATATGTCCATCAAGTTCAACCAGGGAATTAAGGGGTAGGGGTGTGGCGCGATATTGGGGAAGGGATGAGATTTTATATTTCTTCATAAGCATTAATCTTATTTTGTCAATTAGGAACATTCAGCACCCACCCGCTATCAAGGCAGCTGCCTATCATGTCATGCCCTACCTGCACAGGTGTGCTGGCTACTCAAATGATCCAATTAAGGAGGCCATTTAGTCAGCAGCAGCAGAAGTCCTGTGCCTGGACGCTCCAACAGCGGCCAGACACAAGCAGAAGCAGCAGAAGCAGCAGCAGCAGCACCACCTTTTGTTTTTTGGCTGCAGCAGCAAGGCCCACAGGGCTGGCTAGCTGGCTAGCCAGCAAGCAGGTAGCAATGAAAGTAGGAATCTTTCTTTTTAACCCTGTAAGGGGGTGGTGCACTGTACCCGAAGATACTGCCATATCGGGTCAATGCATAGGGCGACGGAAGCAAGCTTCGAAATCGGCCCCCGTTCTCAAAAATCCATTTAATATATGGTCCCCAGATAGGGGACGTATCAGATATTAAACTGATAAGAACAGATACTACACTTGATCTTAGCCAAAAGGCCGAGAAGCGATAACCGTGAAAGGGGCGGGCCCAACAAGGTCCCCTTCATGGGCACTATCACTGCTTGCTGTCAGGGAGAGGCTGCCAGACAATTTTCCATGCACACTCTGGGCTGGGGGGCAGTCAACCACCAGTACACACAGCAGAACCTAAACCCATACCATTATTGCTAAGCAGCAAGACAGGGGCCCATTGCACTCCCACGGGGCCTTTTTAAATGCAATCCATAACCCGGATTTGCCAGGAACCCTTCTTACTCCTCCTACTTGCATGTGACACTGGGCTTAGGATCTGCATAGGAAACACACACACAAGCACACACCTACCTTTGTTGCCTGCAGATGCCTCCTTGGCTGTCCCCAAACGGTATCAAACCAACACCCACGGGAAGCTGTAAGCATAGAGGACATGCCTGCACCCCATTGGACTTACCTGTGTGGGTTAAATCCGGGTTATTTGACAACCTATGGCGGTGATGGTTCTGCTCAGGCAGAGCAGTGCTGATGCTCCTCATAAAGCTGTCGCTGCTGTGAAGGTTCTAGGTGACATCACAAATCCCTATGGTTACATACACAACAAAGCTGGGTTGTTGTTGTTTACACTCTGCAAGGCCTGTGGAAGTGAGTGACATCATAGCACTGTAGTTCTGAGGGTTCTAGATGGATGCAACAATCTCCTGTTGCTTCTATGAAGGCCATAATAGACGACATCACCAAACAGCTCCATAGTCACATACACAGCAAAGGAGAGATGTTGTTTACACCTAGTGATGTCAGTGGTATTGAGTGACATCACAGCACAGTGCTAAGGCTCCTGGGCCTGGACACAGCAGCGGCTGCAATATCTCAACGGAGAATACGTTTATATATATGTGTGTGTGTGCGCGTATATATATATATATATATATATATATATATATATATATATATATATTTCTCCGCCGAAATCACTTTTAAACCCATTTCCACCTTTTTTTCCCTTCTCTTCCTCTTACTTTTTTTTCACGTTTTTTTACGTTTTTCTCCTTTTCGCCTCTTTTCTGGGCGTATTATTCTTCTTTTTCTTCTTTTTTTTCGTCTAATGCATACCCCATCAGTGCAGCAATGCTTATTCAATACCGCCAGCAGATGGAGACACTGGGGGATAATTTTCTAAGGATTTATACTGATTTTTCCTGTCTGAATTTGTCGCACAGAAAGTTGCAGGCCAAATATGTGTGACATTTCTGCGACTTTAGCTTCTAGAGCATTTTTACAACATTATACATAGGTGCTGAATACATAAAAAGCGACTGTTCAGCGACAGACAAGTCGCATCGGCTGAAAGTAGGCCAGAATGTCAGTCCATGTTGGAGCAGGTTTAGATACAGTCTAAAGTATAGATCTCAAAGTCTGTGCACAGAATTTAGCAAGGGCCTCGCACCTTCTGATGCATCAGGTAGGTGCACAATAGCATAGCCTAACCCTCTGTACTTTGGTCTATATTGATGCGGGACATAGACAGCCAGCTGATGACCAATCCATTAGTGCAATGGATGGCTGGAAGCATTTGTCTTTGCCTTTGCAATACCACAGAAGCAATGCATGGTCAATGTACAGCAATGACACACCTGTGTGAACAGCCAGGAGACCCCCCCCCCCCCCCCCCATGTTATGTTACATAGTTACATAGTTAGTACGGTCGAAAAAAGACATATGTCCATCAAGTTCAACCAGGGAATTAAGGGGTAGGGGTGTGGCGCGATATTGGGGAAGGGATGAGATTTTATATTTCTTCATAAGCATTAATCTTATTTTGTCAATTAGGAACATTCAGCACCCACCCGCTATCAAGGCAGCTGCCTATCATGTCATGCCCTACCTGCACAGGTGTGCTGGCTACTCAAATGATCCAATTAAGGAGGCCATTTAGTCAGCAGCAGCAGAAGTCCTGTGCCTGGACGCTCCAACAGCGGCCAGACACAAGCAGAAGCAGCAGAAGCAGCAGCAGCAGCACCACCTTTTGTTTTTTGGCTGCAGCAGCAAGGCCCACAGGGCTGGCTAGCTGGCTAGCCAGCAAGCAGGTAGCAATGAAAGTAGGAATCTTTCTTTTTAACCCTGTAAGGGGGTGGTGCACTGTACCCGAAGATACTGCCATATCGGGTCAATGCATAGGGCGACGGAAGCAAGCTTCGAAATCGGCCCCCGTTCTCAAAAATCCATTTAATATATGGTCCCCAGATAGGGGACGTATCAGATATTAAACTGATAAGAACAGATACTACACTTGATCTTAGCCAAAAGGCCGAGAAGCGATAACCGTGAAAGGGGCGGGCCCAACAAGGTCCCCTTCATGGGCACTATCACTGCTTGCTGTCAGGGAGGCTGCCAGACAATTTTCCATGCACACTCTGGGCTGGGGGGCAGTCAACCACCAGTACACACAGCAGAACCTAAACCCATACCATTATTGCTAAGCAGCAAGACAGGGGCCCATTGCACTCCCACGGGGCCTTTTTAAATGCAATCCATAACCCGGATTTGCCAGGAACCCTTCTTACTCCTCCTACTTGCATGTGACACTGGGCTTAGGATCTGCATAGGAAACACACACACAAGCACACACCTACCTTTGTTGCCTGCAGATGCCTCCTTGGCTGTCCCCAAACGGTATCAAACCAACACCCACGGGAAGCTGTAAGCATAGAGGACATGCCTGCACCCCATTGGACTTACCTGTGTGGGTTAAATCCGGGTTATTTGACAACCTATGGCGGTGATGGTTCTGCTCAGGCAGAGCAGTGCTGATGCTCCTCATAAAGCTGTCGCTGCTGTGAAGGTTCTAGGTGACATCACAAATCCCTATGGTTACATACACAACAAAGCTGGGTTGTTGTTGTTTACACTCTGCAAGGCCTGTGGAAGTGAGTGACATCATAGCACTGTAGTTCTGAGGGTTCTAGATGGATGCAACAATCTCCTGTTGCTTCTATGAAGGCCATAATAGACGACATCACCAAACAGCTCCATAGTCACATACACAGCAAAGGAGAGATGTTGTTTACACCTAGTGATGTCAGTGGTATTGAGTGACATCACAGCACAGTGCTAAGGCTCCTGGGCCTGGACACAGCAGCGGCTGCAATATCTCAACGGAGAATACGTTTATATATATGTGTGTGTGTGCGCGTATATATATATATATATATATATATATATATATATAAATATATTTCTCCGCCGAAATCACTTTTAAACCCATTTCCACCTTTTTTTCCCTTCTCTTCCTCTTACTTTTTTTTCACGTTTTTTTACGTTTTTCTCCTTTTCGCCTCTTTTCTGGGCGTATTATTCTTCTTTTTCTTCTTTTTTTTCGTCTAATGCATACCCCATCAGTGCAGCAATGCTTATTCAATACCGCCAGCAGATGGAGACACTGGGGGATCATTTTCTAAGGATTTATACAGATTTTTCCTGTCTGAATTTGTCGCACAGAAAGTTGCAGGCCAAATATGTGTGACATTTCTGCGACTTTAGCTTCTAGAGCATTTTTACAACATTATACATAGGTGCTGAATACATAAAAAGCGACTGTTCAGCGACAGACAAGTCGCATCGGCTGAAAGTAGGCCAGAATGTCAGTCCATGTTGGAGCAGGTTTAGATACAGTCTAAAGTATAGATCTCAAAGTCTGTGCACAGAATTTAGCAAGGGCCTCGCACCTTCTGATGCATCAGGTAGGTGCACAATAGCATAGCCTAACCCTCTGTACTTTGGTCTATATTGATGCGGGACATAGACAGCCAGCTGATGACCAATCCATTAGTGCAATGGATGGCTGGAAGCATTTGTCTTTGCCTTTGCAATACCACAGAAGCAATGCATGGTCAATGTACAGCAATGACACACCTGTGTGAACAGCCAGGAGACCCCCCCCCCCCCCCCCCCCCCATTTTATGTTACATAGTTACATAGTTAGTACGGTCGAAAAAAGACATATGTCCATCAAGTTCAACCAGGGAATTAAGGGGTAGGGGTGTGGCGCGATATTGGGGAAGGGATGAGATTTTATATTTCTTCATAAGCATTAATCTTATTTTGTCAATTAGGAACATTCAGCACCCACCCGCTATCAAGGCAGCTGCCTATCATGTCATGCCCTACCTGCACAGGTGTGCTGGCTACTCAAATGATCCAATTAAGGAGGCCATTTAGTCAGCAGCAGCAGAAGTCCTGTGCCTGGACGCTCCAACAGCGGCCAGACACAAGCAGAAGCAGCAGAAGCAGCAGCAGCAGCACCACCTTTTGTTTTTTGGCTGCAGCAGCAAGGCCCACAGGGCTGGCTAGCTGGCTAGCCAGCAAGCAGGTAGCAATGAAAGTAGGAATCTTTCTTTTTAACCCTGTAAGGGGGTGGTGCACTGTACCCGAAGATACTGCCATATCGGGTCAATGCATAGGGCGACGGAAGCAAGCTTCGAAATCGGCCCCCGTTCTCAAAAATCCATTTAATATATGGTCCCCAGATAGGGGACGTATCAGATATTAAACTGATAAGAACAGATACTACACTTGATCTTAGCCAAAAGGCCGAGAAGCGATAACCGTGAAAGGGGCGGGCCCAACAAGGTCCCCTTCATGGGCACTATCACTGCTTGCTGTCAGGGAGGCTGCCAGACAATTTTCCATGCACACTCTGGGCTGGGGGGCAGTCAACCACCAGTACACACAGCAGAACCTAAACCCATACCATTATTGCTAAGCAGCAAGACAGGGGCCCATTGCACTCCCACGGGGCCTTTTTAAATGCAATCCATAACCCGGATTTGCCAGGAACCCTTCTTACTCCTCCTACTTGCATGTGACACTGGGCTTAGGATCTGCATAGGAAACACACACACAAGCACACACCTACCTTTGTTGCCTGCAGATGCCTCCTTGGCTGTCCCCAAACGGTATCAAACCAACACCCACGGGAAGCTGTAAGCATAGAGGACATGCCTGCACCCCATTGGACTTACCTGTGTGGGTTAAATCCGGGTTATTTGACAACCTATGGCGGTGATGGTTCTGCTCAGGCAGAGCAGTGCTGATGCTCCTCATAAAGCTGTCGCTGCTGTGAAGGTTCTAGGTGACATCACAAATCCCTATGGTTACATACACAACAAAGCTGGGTTGTTGTTGTTTACACTCTGCAAGGCCTGTGGAAGTGAGTGACATCATAGCACTGTAGTTCTGAGGGTTCTAGATGGATGCAACAATCTCCTGTTGCTTCTATGAAGGCCATAATAGACGACATCACCAAACAGCTCCATAGTCACATACACAGCAAAGGAGAGATGTTGTTTACACCTAGTGATGTCAGTGGTATTGAGTGACATCACAGCACAGTGCTAAGGCTCCTGGGCCTGGACACAGCAGCGGCTGCAATATCTCAACGGAGAATACGTTTATATATATGTGTGTGTGTGCGCGTATATATATATATATATATATATATATATATATATATATATTTCTCCGCCGAAATCACTTTTAAACCCATTTCCACCTTTTTTTCCCTTCTCTTCCTCTTACTTTTTTTTCACGTTTTTTTACGTTTTTCTCCTTTTCGCCTCTTTTCTGGGCGTATTATTCTTCTTTTTCTTCTTTTTTTTCGTCTAATGCATACCCCATCAGTGCAGCAATGCTTATTCAATACCGCCAGCAGATGGAGACACTGGGGGATAATTTTCTAAGGATTTATACTGATTTTTCCTGTCTGAATTTGTCGCACAGAAAGTTGCAGGCCAAATATGTGTGACATTTCTGCGACTTTACCTTCTAGAGCATTTTTACAACATTATACATAGGTGCTGAATACATAAAAAGCGACTGTTCAGCGACAGACAAGTCGCATCGGCTGAAAGTAGGCCAGAATGTCAGTCCATGTTGGAGCAGGTTTAGATACAGTCTAAAGTATAGATCTCAAAGTCTGTGCACAGAATTTAGCAAGGGCCTCGCACCTTCTGATGCATCAGGTAGGTGCACAATAGCATAGCCTAACCCTCTGTACTTTGGTCTATATTGATGCGGGACATAGACAGCCAGCTGATGACCAATCCATTAGTGCAATGGATGGCTGGAAGCATTTGTCTTTGCCTTTGCAATACCACAGAAGCAATGCATGGTCAATGTACAGCAATGACACACCTGTGTGAACAGACAGGAGACCCCCCCCCCCCCCATGTTATGTTACATAGTTACATAGTCAGTACGGTCGAAAAAAGACATATGTCCATCAAGTTCAACCAGGGAATTAAGGGGTAGGGGTGTGGCGCGATATTGGGGAAGGGATGAGATTTTATATTTCTTCATAAGCATTAATCTTATTTTGTCAATTAGGAACATTCAGCACCCACCCGCTATCAAGGCAGCTGCCTATCATGTCATGCCCTACCTGCACAGGTGTGCTGGCTACTCAAATGATCCAATTAAGGAGGCCATTTAGTCAGCAGCAGCAGAAGTCCTGTGCCTGGACGCTCCAACAGCGGCCAGACACAAGCAGAAGCAGCAGAAGCAGCAGCAGCAGCACCACCTTTTGTTTTTTGGCTGCAGCAGCAAGGCCCACAGGGCTGGCTAGCTGGCTAGCCAGCAAGCAGGTAGCAATGAAAGTAGGAATCTTTCTTTTTAACCCTGTAAGGGGGTGGTGCACTGTACCCGAAGATACTGCCATATCGGGTCAATGCATAGGGCGACGGAAGCAAGCTTCGAAATCGGCCCCCGTTCTCAAAAATCCATTTAATATATGGTCCCCAGATAGGGGACGTATCAGATATTAAACTGATAAGAACAGATACTACACTTGATCTTAGCCAAAAGGCCGAGAAGCGATAACCGTGAAAGGGGCGGGCCCAACAAGGTCCCCTTCATGGGCACTATCACTGCTTGCTGTCAGGGAGGCTGCCAGACAATTTTCCATGCACACTCTGGGCTGGGGGGCAGTCAACCACCAGTACACACAGCAGAACCTAAACCCATACCATTATTGCTAAGCAGCAAGACAGGGGCCCATTGCACTCCCACGGGGCCTTTTTAAATGCAATCCATAACCCGGATTTGCCAGGAACCCTTCTTACTCCTCCTACTTGCATGTGACACTGGGCTTAGGATCTGCATAGGAAACACACACACAAGCATGTGACACTGGGCTTAGGATCTGCATAGGAAACACACACACAAGCACACACCTACCTTTGTTGTCCTGCAGATGCCTCCTTGGCTGTCCCCAAACGGTATCAAACAACCAACACCCACGGGAAGCTGTAAGCATAGAGGACATGCCTGCACCCCATTGGACTTACCTGTGTGGGTTAAATCCGGGTTATTTGACAACCTATGGCGGTGATGGTTCTGCTCAGGCAGAGCAGTGCTGATGCTCCTCATAAAGCTGTCGCTGCTGTGAAGGTTCTAGGTGACTCATCACAAATCCCTATGGTTACCATACACAACAAAGCTGGGTTGTTGTTGTTTACACTCTGCAAGGCCTGTGGAAGTGAGTGACATCATAGCACTGTAGTTCTGAGGGTTCTAGATGGATGCAACAATCTCCTGTTGCTTCTATGAAGGCCATAATAGACGACATCACCAAACAGCTCCATAGTCACATACACAGCAAAGGAGAGATGTTGTTTACACCTAGTGATGTCAGTGGTATTGAGTGACATCACAGCACAGTGCTAAGGCTCCTGGGCCTGGACACAGCAGCGGCTGCAATATATCTCAACGGAGAATACGTTTATATATATGTGTGTGTGTGCGCGTATATATATATATATATATATATATATAATATATATATATTTCTCCGCCGAAATCACTTTTAAACCCATTTCCACCTTTTTTTTCCCTTCTCTTCCTCTTACTTTTTTTTCACGTTTTTTTACGTTTTTCTCCTTTTCGCCTCTTTTCTGGGCGTATTATTCTTCTTTTTCTTCTTTTTTTTCGTCTAATGCATACCCCCATCAGTGCAGCAATGCTTATTCCAATACCGCCAGCAGATGGAGACACTGGGGGATAATTTTCTAAGGATTTATACTGATTTTTCCTGTCTGAATTTGTCGCACAGAAAGTTGCAGGCCAAATATGTGTGACATTTCTGCGACTTTAGCTTCTAGAGCATTTTTTACAACATTATACATAGGTGCTGAATACATAAAAAGCGACTGTTCAGCGACAGACAAGTCGCATCGGCTGAAAGTAGGCCAGAATGTCAGTCCATGTTGGAGCAGGTTTAGATACAGTCTAAAGTATAGATCTCAAAGTCTGTGCACAGAATTTAGCAAGGGCCTCGCACCTTCTGATGCATCAGGTAGGTGCACAATAGCATAGCCTAACCCTCTGTACTTTGGTCTATATTGATGCGGGACATAGACAGCCAGCTGATGACCAATCCATTAGTGCAATGGATGGCTGGAAGCATTTGTCTTTGCCTCTGCAATACCACAGAAGCAATGCATGGTCAATGTACAGCAATGACACACCTGTGTGAACAGCCAGGAGACCCCCCCCCCCCCCCCCCCCATGTTATGTTACATAGTTACATAGTTAGTACGGTCGAAAAAAGACATATGTCCATCAAGTTCAACCAGGGAATTAAGGGGTAGGGGTGTGGCGCGATATTGGGGAAGGGATGAGATTTTATATTTCTTCATAAGCATTAATCTTATTTTGTCAATTAGGAACATTCAGCACCCACCCGCTATCAAGGCAGCTGCCTATCATGTCATGCCCCTACCCTGCACAGGTGTGCTGGCTACTCAAATGATCCAATTAAGGAGGCCATTTAGTCAGCAGCAGCAGAAGTCCTGTGCCTGGACGCTCCAACAGCGGCCAGACACAAGCAGAAGCAGCAGAAGCAGCAGCAGCACACCACCTTTTTGTTTTTTTGGCTGCTGCAGCAGCAAGGCCCACAGGGCTGGCTAGCTGGCTAGCCAGCAAGCAGGTAGCAATGAAAGTAGGAATCTTTCTTTTTAACCCTGTAAGGGGGTGGTGCACTGTACCCGAAGATACTGCCATATCGGGTCAATGCATAGGGCGACGGAAGCAAGCTTCGAAATCGGCCCCCGTTCTCAAAAATCCATTTAATATATGGTCCCCAGATAGGGGACGTATCAGATATTAAACTGATAAGAACAGATACTACACTTGAGCTTAGCCAAAAGGCCGAGAAGCGATAACCGTGAAAGGGGGCGGGCCCACAACAAGGTCCCCCTTCATGGGCACTATCACTTCTTGCTGTCAGGGAGGCTGCCAGACAATTTTCCATGCACACTCTGGGCTGGGGGGCAGTCAACCACCAGTACACACAGCAGAACCCTAAACCCATACCATTATTGCTAAGCAGCAAGACAGGGGGCCCATTGCACTCCCCACGGGGCCTTTTTAAATGCAATCCATAACCCGGATTTGCCAGGAACCCTTCTTACTCCTCCTACTTGCATGTGACACTGGGCTTAGGATCTGCATAGGAAACACACACACAAGCACACACCTACCTTTGTTGCCTGCAGATGCCTCCTTGGCTGTCCCCAAACGGTATCAAACCAACACCCACGGGAAGCTGTAAGCATAGAGGACATGCCTGCACCCCATTGGACTTACCTGTGTGGGTTAAATCCGGGTTATTTGACAACCTATGGCGGTGATGGTTCTGCTCAGGCAGAGCAGTGCTGATGCTCCTCATAAAGCTGTCGCTGCTGTGAAGGTTCTAGGTGACATCACAAATCCCTATGGTTACATACACAACAAAGCTGGGTTGTTGTTGTTTACACTCTGCAAGGCCTGTGGAAGTGAGTGACATCATAGCACTGTAGTTCTGAGGGTTCTAGATGGATGCAACAATCTCCTGTTGCTTCTATGAAGGCCATAATAGACGACATCAACCAAACAGCTCCATAGTCAACATACACAGCAAAGGAGAGATGTTGTTTACACCTAGTGATGTCAGTGGTATTGAGTGACATCACAGCCACAGTGCTAAGGCTCCTGGGCCTGGACACAGCAGCGGCTGCAATATCTCAACGGAGAATACGTTTATATATATGTGTGTGTGTGCGCGTATATATATATATATATATATATATATATATATATATTTCTCCGCCGAAATCACTTTTAAACCCATTTCCACCTTTTTTTCCCTTCTCTTCCTCTTACTTTTTTTTCCACGTTTTTTTACGTTTTTCTCCTTTTCGCCTCTTTTCTGGGCGTATTATTCTTCTTTTTCTTCTTTTTTTTCGTCTAATGCATACCCCATCAGTGCAGCAATGCTTATTCAATACCGCCAGCAGATGGAGACACTGGGGGATAATTTTCTAAGGATTTATACTGATTTTTCCTGTCTGAATTTGTCGCACAGAAAGTTGCAGGCCAAATATGTGTGACATTTCTGCGACTTTAGCTTCTAGGAGCATTTTTACAACATTATACATAGGTGCTGAATACATAAAAAGCGACTGTTCAGCGACAGACAAGTCGCATCGGCTGAAAGTAGGCCAGAATGTCAGTCCATGTTGGAGAGCAGAGTTTAGATACAGTCTAAAGTATAGATCTCAAAGTCTTGTGCACAGAATTTAGCAAGGGCCTCGCACCTTCTGATGCATCAGGTAGGTGCACAATAGCATAGCCTAACCCTCTGTACTTTGGTCTATATTGATGCGGGACATAGACAGCCAGCTGATGACCAATCCATTAGTGCAATGGATGGCTTGGAAGCATTTTGTCTTTGCCTTTGCAATACCACAGAAGCAATGCATGGTCAATGTACAGCAATGACACACCTGTGTTGAACAGCCAGGAGACCCCCCCCCCCCCCCCCCCCATGTTATGTTACATAGTTACATAGTTAGTACGGTCGAAAAAAGACATATGTCCATCAAGTTCAACCAGGGAATTAAGGGGTAGGGGTGTGGCGCGATATTGGGGAAGGGATGAGATTTTATATTTCTTCATAAGCATTAATCTTATTTTGTCAATTAGGAACATTCAGCACCCACCCGCTATCAAGGCAGCTGCCTATCATGTCATGCCCTACCTGCACAGGTGTGCTGGCTACTCAAAATGATCCAATTAAGGAGGCCATTTAGTCAGCAGCAGCAGCAGAAGTCCTGTGCCTGGACGCTCCAACAGCGGCCAGACACAAGCAGAAGCAGCAGAAGCAGCAGCAGCACCACCTTTTGTTTTTTGGCTGCAGCAGCAAGGCCCACAGGGCTGGCTAGCTGGCTAGCCAGCAAGCAGGTAGCAATGAAAGTAGGAATCTTTCTTTTTAACCCTGTAAGGGGGGTGGTGCACTGTACCCGAAGATACTGCCATATCGGGTCAATGCATAGGGGCGACGGAAGCAAGCTTCGAAATCGGCCCCCGTTCTCAAAAATCCATTTAATATATGGTCCCCAGATAGGGGACGTATCAGATATTAAACTGATAAGAACAGATACTACACTTGATCTTAGCCAAAAGGCCGAGAAGCGATAACCGTGAAAGGGGCGGGCCCAACAAGGTCCCCTTCATGGGCACTATCACTGCTTGCTGTCAGGGAGGCTGCCAGACAATTTTCCATGCACACTCTGGGCTGGGGGGCAGTCAACCACCAGTACACACAGCAGAACCTAAACCCATACCATTATTGCTAAGCAGCAAGACAGGGGCCCATTGCACTCCCCACCGGGGGCCTTTTTAAATGCAATCCATAACCCGGATTTGCCAGGAACTCCTTCTTACTCCTCCTACTTGCAATGTGACACTGGGCTTAGGATCTGCATAGGAAACACACACACAAGCACACACCTACCTTTGTTGCCTGCAGATGCCTCCTTGGCTGTCCCCAAACGGTATCAAACCAACACCCCACGGGAAGCTGTAAGCATAGAGGACATGCCTGCACCCCATTGGACTTACCTGTGTGGGTTAAATCCGGGTTATTTGACAACCTATGGCGGTGATGGTTCTGCTCAGGCAGAGCAGTGCTGATGCTCCTCATAAAGCTGTCGCTGCTGTGAAGGTTCTAGGTGACATCACAAATCCCTATGGTTACATACACAACAAAGCTGGGTTGTTGTTGTTTACACTCTGCAAGGCCTGTGGAAGTGAGTGACATCATAGCACTGTAGTTCTGAGGGTTCTAGATGGATGCAACAATCTCCTGTTGCTTCTATGAAGGCCATAATAGACGACATCACCAAACAGCTCCATAGTCACATACACAGCAAAGGAGAGATGTTGTTTTACACCTAGTGATGTCAGTGGTATTGAGTGACATCACAGCACAGTGCTAAGGCTCCTGGGCCTGGACACAGCAGCGGCTGCAATATCTCAACGGAGAATACGTTTATATATATGTGTGTGTGTGCGCGTATATATATATATATAATATATATATATATATATATATATATTTCTCCGCCGAAATCACTTTTAAACCCATTTCCACCTTTTTTTCCCTTCTCTTCCTCTTACTTTTTTTTTCACGTTTTTTTTACGTTTTTCTCCTTTTCGCCTCTTTTCTGGGCGTATTATTCTTCTTTTTTCTTCTTTTTTTTCGTCTAATGCATACCCCATCAGTGCAGCAATGCTTATTCAATACCGCCAGCAGATGGAGACACTGGGGGATAATTTTCTAAGGATTTATACTGATTTTTCCTGTCTGAATTTGTCGGCACAGAAAGTTGCAGGCCAAATATGTGTGACATATTCTGCGACTTTTAGCTTCTAGAGCATTTTTACAACATTATACATAGGTGCTGAATACATAAAAAGCGACTGTTCAGCGACAGACAAGTCGCATCGGGCTGAAAGTAGGCCAGAATGTCAGTCCATGTTGGAGCAGGTTTAGATACAGTCTAAAGTATAGATCTCAAAGTCTGTGCACAGAATTTAGCAAGGGCCTCGCACCTTCTGATGCATCAGGTAGGTGCACAATAGCATAGCCTAACCCTCTGTACTTTGGTCTATATTGATGCGGGACATAGACAGCCAGCTGATGACCAAATCCATGAGTGCAATGGATGGCTGGAAGCATTTGTCTTTGCCTTTGCAATACCCACAGAAGCAATGCATGGTCAATGTACAGCAATGACACACCTGTGTGAACAGCCAGGAGACCCCCCCCCCCCCCCCATGTTATGTTACATAGTTACATAGTTAGTACGGTCGGAAAAAAGACATATGTCCATCAAGTTCAACCAGGGAATTAAGGGGTAGGGGGTGTGGCGCGATATTGGGTGAAGGGATGAGATTTTATATTTCTTCATAAGCATTAATCTTATTTTGTCAATTAGGAACATTCAGCACCCACCCGCTATCAAGGCAGCTGCCTATCATGTCATGCCCTACCTGCACAGGTGTGCTGGCTACTCAAATGATCCAATTAAGGAGGCCATTTAGTCAGCAGCAGCAGAAGTCCTGTGCCTGGACGCTCCAACAGCGGCCAGACACAAGCAGAAGCAGCAGAAGCAGCACCACCTTTTGTTTTTTGGCTGCAGCAGCAAGGCCCACAGGGCTGGCTAGCTGGCTAACCAGCAAGCAGGTAGCAATGAAAGTAGGAATCTTTCTTTTTAACCCTGTAAGGGGGGTGGTGCACTGTACCCGAAGATACTGCCATATCGGGTCAATGCATAGGGCGACGGAAGCAAGCTTCGAAATCGGGCCCCCGTTCTCAGAAAATCCATTTAATATATGGTCCCCAGATAGGGGACGTATCAGATATTAAACTGATAAGAACAGATACTACACTTGATCTTAGCCAAAAGGCCGAGAAGCGATAACCGTGAAAGGGGCGGGCCCAACAAGGTCCCCTTCATGGGCACTATCACTGCTTGCTGTCAGGGAGGCTGCCAGACAATTTTCCATGCACACTCTGGGCTGGGGGGCAGTCAACCACCAGTACACACAGCAGAACCTAAACCCATACCATTATTGCTAAGCAGCAAGACAGGGGGCCCATTGCACTCCCACGGGGCCTTTTTAAATGCAATCCATAACCCGGATTTGCCAGGAACCCTTCTTACTCCTCCTACTTGCATGTGACACTGGGCTTAGGATCTGCATAGGAAACACACACACAAGCACACACCTACCTTTGTTGCCTGCAGATGCCTCCTTGGCTGTCCCCAAACGGTATCAAACCAACACCCACGGGAAGCTGTAAGCATAGAGGACATGCCTGCACCCCATTGGACTTACCTGTGTGGGTTAAATCCGGGTTATTTGACAACCTATGGCGGTGATGGGTTCTGCTCAGGCAGAGCAGTGCTGATGCTCCTCATAAAGCTGTCGCTGCTGTGAAGGTTCTAGGTGACATCACAAATCCCTATGGTTACATACACAACAAAGCTGGGTTGTTGTTGTTTACACTCTGCAAGGCCTGTGGAAGTGAGTTGACATCATAGCACTGTAGTTCTGAGGGTTCTAGATGGATGCAACAATCTCCTGTTGCTTCTATGAAGGCCATAATAGACCGACATCACCAAACAGCTCCATAGTCACATACACAGCAAAGGAGAGATGTTGTTTACACCTAGTGATGTCAGTGGTATTGAGTGACATCACAGCACAGTGCTAAGGCTCCTGGGCCTGGACACAGCAGCGGCTGCAATATCTCAACGGAGAATACGTTTATATATATGTGTGTGTGTGCGCGTATATATATATATATATATATATATATATATATATTTCTCCGCCGAAATCACTTTTAAACCCATTTCCACCTTTTTTTCCCTTCTCTTCCTCTTACTTTTTTTCTCACGTTTTTTTTACGTTTTTCTCCTTTTTCGCCTCTTTTCTGGGCGTATTATTCTTCTTTTTCTTCTTTTTTTTCGTCTAATGCATACCCCATCAGTGCAGCAATGCTTATTCAATACCGCCAGCAGATGGAGACACTGGGGGATAATTTTTCTAAGGATTTATACTGATTTTTCCTGTCTGAATTTGTCGCACAGAAAGTTGCAGGCCAAATATGTGTGACATTTCTGCGACTTTAGCTTCTAGAGCATTTTTACAACATTATACATAGGTGCTGAATACATAAAAAGCGACTGTTCAGCGACAGACAAGTCGCATCGGCTGAAAGTAGGCCAGAATGTCAGTCCATGTTGGAGCAGGTTTAGATACGATCTCAAAGTCTGTGCACAGAATTTAGCAAGGGCCTCGCACCTTCTGATGCATCAGGTAGGTGCACAATAGCATAGCCTAACCCTCTGTACTTTGGTCTATATTGATGCGGGACATAGACAGCCAGCTGATGACCAATCCATTAGTGCAATGGATGGCTGGAAGCATTTGTCTTTGCCTTTGCAATACCACAGAAGCAATGCATGGTCAATGTACAGCAATGACACACCTGTGTGAACAGCCAGGAGACCCCCCCCCCCCCCCCCCATGTTATGTTACATAGTTACATAGTTAGTACGGTCGAAAAAAGACATATGTCCATCAAGTTCAACCAGGGAATTAAGGGGTAGGGGTGTGGCGCGATATTGGGGAAGGGATGAGATTTTATATTTCTTCATAAGCATTAATCTTATTTTGTCAATTAGGAACATTCAGCACCCACCCGCTATCAAGGCAGCTGCCTATCATGTCATGCCCTACCTGCACAGGTGTGCTGGCTACTCAAATGATCCAATTAAGGAGGCCATTTAGTCAGCAGCAGCAGAAGTCCTGTGCCTGGACGCTCCAACAGCGGCCAGACACAAGCAGAAGCAGCAGAAGCAGCAGCAGCAGCACCACCTTTTGTTTTTTGGCTGCAGCAGCAAGGCCCACAGGGCTGGCTAGCTGGCTAGCCAGCAAGCAGGTAGCAATGAAAGTAGGAATCTTTCTTTTTAACCCTGTAAGGGGGTGGTGCACTGTACCCGAAGATACTGCCATATCGGGTCAATGCATAGGGCGACGGAAGCAAGCTTCGAAATCGGCCCCCGTTCTCAAAAATCCATTTAATATATGGTCCCCAGATAGGGGACGTATCAGATATTAAACTGATAAGAACAGATACTACACTTGATCTTAGCCAAAAGGCCGAGAAGCGATAACCGTGAAAGGGGCGGGCCCAACAAGGTCCCCTTCATGGGCACTATCACTGCTTGCTGTCAGGGAGGCTGCCAGACAATTTTCCATGCACACTCTGGGCTGGGGGGCAGTCAACCACCAGTACACACAGCAGAACCTAAACCCATACCATTATTGCTAAGCAGCAAGACAGGGGCCCATTGCACTCCCACGGGGCCTTTTTAAATGCAATCCATAACCCGGATTTGCCAGGAACCCTTCCTACTCCTCCTACTTGCATGTGACACTGGGCTTAGGATCTGCATAGGAAACACACACACAAGCACACACCTACCTTTGTTGCCTGCAGATGCCTCCTTGGCTGTCCCCAAACGGTATCAAACCAACACCCACGGGAAGCTGTAAGCATAGAGGACATGCCTGCACCCCATTGGACTTACCTGTGTGGGTTAAATCCGGGTTATTTGACAACCTATGGCGGTGATGGTTCTGCTCAGGCAGAGCGGTGCTGATGCTCCTCATAAAGCTGTCGCTGCTGTGAAGGTTCTAGGTGACATCACAAATCCCTATGGTTACATACACAACAAAGCTGGGTTGTTGTTGTTTACACTCTGCAAGGCCTGTGGAAGTGAGTGACATCATAGCACTGTAGTTCTGAGGGTTCTAGATGGATGCAACAATCTCCTGTTGCTTCTATGAAGGCCATAATAGACGACATCACCAAACAGCTCCATAGTCACATACACAGCAAAGGAGAGATGTTGTTTACACCTAGTGATGTCAGTGGTATTGAGTGACATCACAGCACAGTGCTAAGGCTCCTGGGCCTGGACACAGCAGCGGCTGCAATATCTCAACGGAGAATACGTTTATATATATGTGTGTGTGTGCGCGTATATATATATATATATATATATATATATTTCTCCGCCGAAATCACTTTTAAACCCATTTCCACCTTTTTTTCCCTTCTCTTCCTCTTACTTTTTTTTCACGTTTTTTTACGTTTTTCTCCTTTTCGCCTCTTTTCTGGGCGTATTATTCTTCTTTTTCTTCTTTTTTTTCGTCTAATGCATACCCCATCAGTGCAGCAATGCTTATTCAATACCGCCAGCAGATGGAGACACTGGGGGATAATTTTCTAAGGATTTATACTGATTTTTCCTGTCTGAATTTGTCGCACAGAAAGTTGCAGGCCAAATATGTGTGACATTTCTGCGACTTTAGCTTCTAGAGCATTTTTACAACATTATACATAGGTGCTGAATACATAAAAAGCGACTGTTCAGCGACAGACAAGTCGCATCGGCTGAAAGTAGGCCAGAATGTCAGTCCATGTTGGAGCAGGTTTAGATACAGTCTAAAGTATAGATCTCAAAGTCTGTGCACAGAATTTAGCAAGGGCCTCGCACCTTCTGATGCATCAGGTAGGTGCACAATAGCATAGCCTAACCCTCTGTACTTTGGTCTATATTGATGCGGGACATAGACAGCCAGCTGATGACCAATCCATTAGTGCAATGGATGGCTGGAAGCATTTGTCTTTGCCTTTGCAATACCACAGAAGCAATGCATGGTCAATGTACAGCAATGACACACCTGTGTGAACAGCCAGGAGACCCCCCCCCCCCCCCCCCCCCCATGTTATGTTACATAGTTACATAGTTAGTACGGTCGAAAAAAAACATATGTCCATCAAGTTCAACCAGGGAATTAAGGGGTAGGGGTGTGGCGCGATATTGGGGAAGGGATGAGATTTTATATTTCTTCATAAGCATTAATCTTATTTTGTCAATTAGGAACATTCAGCACCCACCCGCTATCAAGGCAGCTGCCTATCATGTCATGCCCTACCTGCACAGGTGTGCTGGCTACTCAAATGATCCAATTAAGGAGGCCATTTAGTCAGCAGCAGCAGAAGTCCTGTGCCTGGACGCTCCAACAGCGGCCAGACACAAGCAGAAGCAGCAGAAGCAGCAGCAGCAGCACCACCTTTTGTTTTTTGGCTGCAGCAGCAAGGCCCACAGGGCTGGCTAGCTGGCTAACCAGCAAGCAGGTAGCAATGAAAGTAGGAATCTTTCTTTTTAACCCTGTAAGGGGGTGGTGCACTGTACCCGAAGATACTGCCATATCGGGTCAATGCATAGGGCGACGGAAGCAAGCTTCGAAATCGGCCCCCGTTCTCAAAAATCCATTTAATATATGGTCCCCAGATAGGGGACGTATCAGATATTAAACTGATAAGAACAGATACTACACTTGATCTTAGCCAAAAGGCCGAGAAGCGATAACCGTGAAAGGGGCGGGCCCAACAAGGTCCCCTTCATGGGCACTATCACTGCTTGCTGTCAGGGAGGCTGCCAGACAATTTTCCATGCACACTCTGGGCTGGGGGGCAGTCAACCACCAGTACACACAGCAGAACCTAAACCCATACCATTATTGCTAAGCAGCAAGACAGGGGCCCATTGCACTCCCACGGGGCCTTTTTAAATGCAATCCATAACCCGGATTTGCCAGGAACCCTTCTTACTCCTCCTACTTGCATGTGACACTGGGCTTAGGATCTGCATAGGAAACACACACACAAGCACACACCTACCTTTGTTGCCTGCAGATGCCTCCTTGGCTGTCCCCAAACGGTATCAAACCAACACCCACGGGAAGCTGTAAGCATAGAGGACATGCCTGCACCCCATTGGACTTACCTGTGTGGGTTAAATCCGGGTTATTTGACAACCTATGGCGGTGATGGTTCTGCTCAGGCAGAGCAGTGCTGATGCTCCTCATAAAGCTGTCGCTGCTGTGAAGGTTCTAGGTGACATCACAAATCCCTATGGTTACATACACAACAAAGCTGGGTTGTTGTTGTTTACACTCTGCAAGGCCTGTGGAAGTGAGTGACATCATAGCACTGTAGTTCTGAGGGTTCTAGATGGATGCAACAATCTCCTGTTGCTTCTATGAAGGCCATAATAGACGACATCACCAAACAGCTCCATAGTCACATACACAGCAAAGGAGAGATGTTGTTTACACCTAGTGATGTCAGTGGTATTGAGTGACATCACAGCACAGTGCTAAGGCTCCTGGGCCTGGACACAGCAGCGGCTGCAATATCTCAACGGAGAATACGTTTATATATATGTGTGTGTGTGCGCGTATATATATATATATATATATATATATATATATATATATATATTTCTCCGCCGAAATCACTTTTAAACCCATTTCCACCTTTTTTTCCCTTCTCTTCCTCTTACTTTTTTTTCACGTTTTTTTACGTTTTTCTCCTTTTCGCCTCTTTTCTGGGCGTATTATTCTTCTTTTTCTTCTTTTTTTTCGTCTAATGCATACCCCATCAGTGCAGCAATGCTTATTCAATACCGCCAGCAGATGGAGACACTGGGGGATAATTTTCTAAGGATTTATACTGATTTTTCCTGTCTGAATTTGTCGCACAGAAAGTTGCAGGCCAAATATGTGTGACATTTCTGCGACTTTAGCTTCTAGAGCATTTTTACAACATTATACATAGGTGCTGAATACATAAAAAGCGACTGTTCAGCGACAGACAAGTCGCATCGGCTGAAAGTAGGCCAGAATGTCAGTCCATGTTGGAGCAGGTTTAGATACAGTCTAAAGTATAGATCTCAAAGTCTGTGCACAGAATTTAGCAAGGGCCTCGCACCTTCTGATGCATCAGGTAGGTGCACAATAGCATAGCCTAACCCTCTGTACTTTGGTCTATATTGATGCGGGACATAGACAGCCAGCTGATGACCAATCCATTAGTGCAATGGATGGCTGGAAGCATTTGTCTTTGCCTTTGCAATACCACAGAAGCAATGCATGGTCAATGTACAGCAATGACACACCTGTGTGAACAGCCAGGAGACCCCCCCCCCCCCCATGTTATGTTACATAGTTACATAGTTAGTACGGTCGAAAAAAGACATATGTCCATCAAGTTCAACCAGGGAATTAAGGGGTAGGGGTGTGGCGCGATATTGGGGAAGGGATGAGATTTTATATTTCTTCATAAGCATTAATCTTATTTTGTCAATTAGGAACATTCAGCACCCACCCGCTATCAAGGCAGCTGCCTATCATGTCATGCCCTACCTGCACAGGTGTGCTGGCTACTCAAATGATCCAATTAAGGAGGCCATTTAGTCAGCAGCAGCAGAAGTCCTGTGCCTGGACGCTCCAACAGCGGCCAGACACAAGCAGAAGCAGCAGAAGCAGCAGCAGCAGCACCACCTTTTGTTTTTTGGCTGCAGCAGCAAGGCCCACAGGGCTGGCTAGCTGGCTAGCCAGCAAGCAGGTAGCAATGAAAGTAGGAATCTTTCTTTTTAACCCTGTAAGGGGGTGGTGCACTGTACCCGAAGATACTGCCATATCGGGTCAATGCATAGGGCGACGGAAGCAAGCTTCGAAATCGGCCCCCGTTCTCAAAAATCCATTTAATATATGGTCCCCAGATAGGGGACGTATCAGATATTAAACTGATAAGAACAGATACTACACTTGATCTTAGCCAAAAGGCCGAGAAGCGATAACCGTGAAAGGGGCGGGCCCAACAAGGTCCCCTTCATGGGCACTATCACTGCTTGCTGTCAGGGAGGCTGCCAGACAATTTTCCATGCACACTCTGGGCTGGGGGGCAGTCAACCACCAGTACACACAGCAGAACCTAAACCCATACCATTATTGCTAAGCAGCAAGACAGGGGCCCATTGCACTCCCACGGGGCCTTTTTAAATGCAATCCATAACCCGGATTTGCCAGGAACCCTTCTTACTCCTCCTACTTGCATGTGACACTGGGCTTAGGATCTGCATAGGAAACACACACACAAGCACACACCTACCTTTGTTGCCTGCAGATGCCTCCTTGGCTGTCCCCAAACGGTATCAAACCAACACCCACGGGAAGCTGTAAGCATAGAGGACATGCCTGCACCCCATTGGACTTACCTGTGTGGGTTAAATCCGGGTTATTTGACAACCTATGGCGGTGATGGTTCTGCTCAGGCAGAGCAGTGCTGATGCTCCTCATAAAGCTGTCGCTGCTGTGAAGGTTCTAGGTGACATCACAAATCCCTATGGTTACATACACAACAAAGCTGGGTTGTTGTTGTTTACACTCTGCAAGGCCTGTGGAAGTGAGTGACATCATAGCACTGTAGTTCTGAGGGTTCTAGATGGATGCAACAATCTCCTGTTGCTTCTATGAAGGCCATAATAGACGACATCACCAAACAGCTCCATAGTCACATACACAGCAAAGGAGAGATGTTGTTTACACCTAGTGATGTCAGTGGTATTGAGTGACATCACAGCACAGTGCTAAGGCTCCTGGGCCTGGACACAGCAGCGGCTGCAATATCTCAACGGAGAATACGTTTATATATATGTGTGTGTGTGCGCGTATATATATATATATATATATATATATATATATATATATATATTTCTCCGCCGAAATCACTTTTAAACCCATTTCCACCTTTTTTTCCCTTCTCTTCCTCTTACTTTTTTTTCACGTTTTTTTACGTTTTTCTCCTTTTCGCCTCTTTTCTGGGCGTATTATTCTTCTTTTTCTTCTTTTTTTTCGTCTAATGCATACCCCATCAGTGCAGCAATGCTTATTCAATACCGCCAGCAGATGGAGACACTGGGGGATAATTTTCTAAGGATTTATACTGATTTTTCCTGTCTGAATTTGTCGCACAGAAAGTTGCAGGCCAAATATGTGTGACATTTCTGCGACTTTAGCTTCTAGAGCATTTTTACAACATTATACATAGGTGCTGAATACATAAAAAGCGACTGTTCAGCGACAGACAAGTCGCATCGGCTGAAAGTAGGCCAGAATGTCAGTCCATGTTGGAGCAGGTTTAGATACAGTCTAAAGTATAGATCTCAAAGTCTGTGCACAGAATTTAGCAAGGGCCTCGCACCTTCTGATGCATCAGGTAGGTGCACAATAGCATAGCCTAACCCTCTGTACTTTGGTCTATATTGATGCGGGACATAGACAGCCAGCTGATGACCAATCCATTAGTGCAATGGATGGCTGGAAGCATTTGTCTTTGCCTTTGCAATACCACAGAAGCAATGCATGGTCAATGTACAGCAATGACACACCTGTGTGAACAGCCAGGAGACCCCCCCCCCCCCCCCCCCATGTTATGTTACATAGTTACATAGTTAGTACGGTCGAAAAAAGACATATGTCCATCAAGTTCAACCAGGGAATTAAGGGGTAGGGGTGTGGCGCGATATTGGGGAAGGGATGAGATTTTATATTTCTTCATAAGCATTAATCTTATTTTGTCAATTAGGAACATTCAGCACCCACCCGCTATCAAGGCAGCTGCCTATCATGTCATGCCCTACCTGCACAGGTGTGCTGGCTACTCAAATGATCCAATTAAGGAGGCCATTTAGTCAGCAGCAGCAGAAGTCCTGTGCCTGGACGCTCCAACAGCGGCCAGACACAAGCAGAAGCAGCAGAAGCAGCAGCAGCAGCACCACCTTTTGTTTTTTGGCTGCAGCAGCAAGGCCCACAGGGCTGGCTAGCTGGCTAGCCAGCAAGCAGGTAGCAATGAAAGTAGGAATCTTTCTTTTTAACCCTGTAAGGGGGTGGTGCACTGTACCCGAAGATACTGCCATATCGGGTCAATGCATAGGGCGACGGAAGCAAGCTTCGAAATCGGCCCCCGTTCTCAAAAATCCATTTAATATATGGTCCCCAGATAGGGGACGTATCAGATATTAAACTGATAAGAACAGATACTACACTTGATCTTAGCCAAAAGGCCGAGAAGCGATAACCGTGAAAGGGGCGGGCCCAACAAGGTCCCCTTCATGGGCACTATCACTGCTTGCTGTCAGGGAGGCTGCCAGACAATTTTCCATGCACACTCTGGGCTGGGGGGCAGTCAACCACCAGTACACACAGCAGAACCTAAACCCATACCATTATTGCTAAGCAGCAAGACAGGGGCCCATTGCACTCCCACGGGGCCTTTTTAAATGCAATCCATAACCCGGATTTGCCAGGAACCCTTCTTACTCCTCCTACTTGCATGTGACACTGGGCTTAGGATCTGCATAGGAAACACACACACAAGCACACACCTACCTTTGTTGCCTGCAGATGCCTCCTTGGCTGTCCCCAAACGGTATCAAACCAACACCCACGGGAAGCTGTAAGCATAGAGGACATGCCTGCACCCCATTGGACTTACCTGTGTGGGTTAAATCCGGGTTATTTGACAACCTATGGCGGTGATGGTTCTGCTCAGGCAGAGCAGTGCTGATGCTCCTCATAAAGCTGTCGCTGCTGTGAAGGTTCTAGGTGACATCACAAATCCCTATGGTTACATACACAACAAAGCTGGGTTGTTGTTGTTTACACTCTGCAAGGCCTGTGGAAGTGAGTGACATCATAGCACTGTAGTTCTGAGGGTTCTAGATGGATGCAACAATCTCCTGTTGCTTCTATGAAGGCCATAATAGACGACATCACCAAACAGCTCCATAGTCACATACACAGCAAAGGAGAGATGTTGTTTACACCTAGTGATGTCAGTGGTATTGAGTGACATCACAGCACAGTGCTAAGGCTCCTGGGCCTGGACACAGCAGCGGCTGCAATATCTCAACGGAGAATACGTTTATATATATGTGTGTGTGTGCGCGTATATATATATATATATATATATATATATATATTTCTCCGCCGAAATCACTTTTAAACCCATTTCCACCTTTTTTTCCCTTCTCTTCCTCTTACTTTTTTTTCACGTTTTTTTACGTTTTTCTCCTTTTCGCCTCTTTTCTGGGCGTATTATTCTTCTTTTTCTTCTTTTTTTTCGTCTAATGCATACCCCATCAGTGCAGCAATGCTTATTCAATACCGCCAGCAGATGGAGACACTGGGGGATAATTTTCTAAGGATTTATACTGATTTTTCCTGTCTGAATTTGTCGCACAGAAAGTTGCAGGCCAAATATGTGTGACATTTCTGCGACTTTAGCTTCTAGAGCATTTTTACAACATTATACATAGGTGCTGAATACATAAAAAGCGACTGTTCAGCGACAGACAAGTCGCATCGGCTGAAAGTAGGCCAGAATGTCAGTCCATGTTGGAGCAGGTTTAGATACAGTCTAAAGTATAGATCTCAAAGTCTGTGCACAGAATTTAGCAAGGGCCTCGCACCTTCTGATGCATCAGGTAGGTGCACAATAGCATAGCCTAACCCTCTGTACTTTGGTCTATATTGATGCGGGACATAGACAGCCAGCTGATGACCAATCCATTAGTGCAATGGATGGCTGGAAGCATTTGTCTTTGCCTTTGCAATACCACAGAAGCAATGCATGGTCAATGTACAGCAATGACACACCTGTGTGAACAGCCAGGAGACCCCCCCCCCCCCCATGTTATGTTACATAGTTACATAGTTAGTACGGTCGAAAAAAGACATATGTCCATCAAGTTCAACCAGGGAATTAAGGGGTAGGGGTGTGGCGCGATATTGGGGAAGGGATGAGATTTTATATTTCTTCATAAGCATTAATCTTATTTTGTCAATTAGGAACATTCAGCACCCACCCGCTATCAAGGCAGCTGCCTATCATGTCATGCCCTACCTGCACAGGTGTGCTGGCTACTCAAATGATCCAATTAAGGAGGCCATTTAGTCAGCAGCAGCAGAAGTCCTGTGCCTGGACGCTCCAACAGCGGCCAGACACAAGCAGAAGCAGCAGAAGCAGCAGCAGCAGCACCACCTTTTGTTTTTTGGCTGCAGCAGCAAGGCCCACAGGGCTGGCTAGCTGGCTAGCCAGCAAGCAGGTAGCAATGAAAGTAGGAATCTTTCTTTTTAACCCTGTAAGGGGGTGGTGCACTGTACCCGAAGATACTGCCATATCGGGTCAATGCATAGGGCGACGGAAGCAAGCTTCGAAATCGGCCCCCGTTCTCAAAAATCCATTTAATATATGGTCCCCAGATAGGGGACGTATCAGATATTAAACTGATAAGAACAGATTTTTTTTTTAACTTGACTACCCTTACGGGGGCAACTTTATTAAAAATTAAATAATATTAACAAAGTTGTGCAAATATGTCAATAAATACAGTTACATATAAATAACATATTTACAACATATTAAAACATAAAATGGGCACTTGGTGGCTTTACAAGATAGAATTCCATTCTTTTAAAAACCATTTTCTAGATAAAAGCGGAAATCTCTTCTTGTCTAAAAGATAGTACTGGTACATTTCATAAAAACAGATAGATAAAATGTCCTTCACAGATAAAACCTCATGTTTGAACAATAAAATATTCCTGGCCTTCCACAGAGCTGCCTTCACACAGTTTATGATCTTCCATGCAATAGTCTCTTGAGTCCGTGTTGGGCATTCCAGGCAACCATAAAAAACCACTGCAATATTTAAGTCTTTTAGTCCAGTTATCCTTTTTACCAGAGGGAGTATCTTTGTCCATATTTTCTGCGAGTAAAAACAAGTCCATATTAGATGGTGCACGGTCTCCTCTTGTCGGCATCCCTCCCTCGGGCAGGTTGCAGAGTTGGATAATCCTCTTCGGTGCTGGAATGCCCGGCATGGAAGACACTCGTGTGCGCAGCTCCAGGCCAGGTCCTTCTGTGAATTAAAAAGATAATTAATACTCAACATCTTCCAAATCTGTATACACTTCTGTTCGTTAAAATTTTTGATGGGAGTCACGGTACTGGTTTCTTTTATTTCCTTTAGTAGTTTTTTGCTATTGCACAGATCCTGAACACTTTTACCTTTAAAATTATATAAGTTTAAAATTTTTCCTAAAATCATGTATTGAGGGGGTAAATTCAAAGAATAAGGGCAACTTAAAACTGTAGAAAACCAGCCGTTCCTCCGCATAAAATAACCAGTATTAAAACGAACAAAATAAGACCAGTAGCTATCTTTAAAAACAGTAGTAAAACACATGCTTAAAAACTTTATTAAAAGGAAAGCTTTAAAATCTGGAAAATCCTTACCGCCCCTGGAGTTCGGTTTTATCACAATTTGTCTCTTTAATTTTTCGCTCTTAGAACTCCAAAAGAAAGTAAAACAAGCTTTTGTTATTTTCTTTAGAACCATTTCGGGGGGTGGGAAAACCAGACTTAAATACAATAAAATAGGTAAAAGCACCATTTTTGTAATTAAAACCTTCCCTTCCATTGTAAGTTCTCGCATGTTCCACATACATATTTTCTTATTTATTTTCTGAGCCACCAAGTCCCAGCTATTAAAACCATTATTAGACTCGTCAAAGGAGACACCTAAAATCTGCACCGACTCAGACACAGGGACGGGCACATCATACAAAGGCATTCCGCCTATGTTTAAAATGTTACTTTTGTTAAAATTGACTTTAAAACCGGAGGCACAATTAAAATATTGAATCTGTTTTAGCGTCTTCTGAAGCGATGGGGTGTCCCTGCAAAACACCGCAACATCGTCCATGTACCCCACTACCTTCGCCTCTAGTCCCCCTCCTCCTGGCAGGGGGACTCCATGGATCTGCTTATCCTTTCGTATTGTACATAAAAGAGGCTCTATTGCGCAAATGAAGAGTAGTGGGGACAAGGGACACCCCTGCTTCACTCCGGAATTTAAAATCACGCCCTGTGTCTTAAAACCATTTACTAAAATTTTACTAGTACAGTTATCATAAAAAGCTCTAAGAGACAATAAAAAGCCATCAGGTATACCCATTTTCTCTAAAACCTTAAAAAGATAAAAATGTGACACCCTGTCGAAAGCTTTTTCAAAATCTATGGATAAAACCGCCAGCTTTCCTTTTCTTAATTTGGTGTCGCTAATTACATCCTTTAAAAGGTTTAGGTTCTCCCATAAACTCCTCCCAGGCACCCCACAGACTTGGTTTGTATGAATTATTTTATGGATTACGTTCTTTAAGCGGTTAGCACACAGTTTCGCCATTATTTTATAGTCGCAGTTCAGAAGGGTGATTGGTCTCCAGTTTTTGAGTTCCGACCGGTCTCCCTTTTTGAATAGCAGGGAGACATCACCCTTCTTCCATGAGCCTGGGAGGATTTTAGACTTAAAGACTTCCGTAAAAAGGGAGAACAAATCTTCTTTTAAAATACCATAAAAAGTAACATAAAATTCAATGGGTATACCATCCGGCCCAGGCACTTTACCTGTTTTAAAACTCTTGACGGTCTCTAAAATCTCCTGCTCTGAAATATTCTGCAATAAAAAAGACTGTGAGACAGGATCTAAAAAATTGGTGATCTCCTTTAACGAGTCATTCATAAAACATTCATCAATGTGTTTTACATTAAAAAGATCCGCATAAAACTCTTGCACCTTTTTTAAAATACCCTGTACATCATTCACTCCTTCAATGTTTTCTATTAACCTTCTATTTTCATGTATTTTCTTAAAAAAATACCTGGAGCAGGTCTCGTTTTCCTCAAGATGCTGTATTCGAGACCTAAAGATAATTTCTTTTCCTTTCTGCTCCAGGCACTTAGTTATTTCTTTTTTAAGATCATGTACCTCCTTCTCCACCTCCATCCCATGTGCTCTGAATTTGTACAGGGTTTGCAGACGAGTATTTAGGATATTATAAAATTCACGTTTTTCTTTAGCTTTCCTAACCCCAACACGGATAAAAAATTCTTTTATTTTTAGTTTCATTTTTTCCCACCAGATACTGGTGGGAGTGTTGGGGTCTTTTACTCGTCTGCATTCCTTGTAAAAGGTGATAAAATCTGATAAAACCTGCGGATCTTCTAAAAGGGACACGTTTAACTTCCAGGCATTCCTACCAGTTCTCCTTTTAAAATCACTTTTAACTTTAAAATACAATAATTTATGGTCAGAAAAAACATTGGTAAAAAGATCACAGTTAAAAGGCAGTACTTGATAAGAACAAAAAATAAAATCTATCCTGGAGCTACAGCTTGCATTGCTCCAGGTAACACCGTCTTCCTCTGGTACGTTAAAATTACATTTTTTAAAAACATCAGTGAGATTAAAATCTAAAATCAAGTTTTTTAACATAAAAGACGTCTTATCATAGTTCCTACTCACTGCGTTCGAAAAACGGCGTTCTCCCCTTAAAATACAATTAAAATCACCTGATAAAACAAGAGGACTAGAATTGTTAATAAAAAGGGGTAAAATCTCCAACATTTTTATTCTTTCATTCTTATCAGGAGAACCATAAAAATTTAAAAACTGCCATTTAATACCATTAATAAAAGCGCTGACCAATAAAATTCTGCCTGGTAAAATTTCGTTAAAACTCTCAATTAAAACGTTCCCTTTAAAAAGTATGGCGACCCCTGCTGATCTGGACTCATTTGATCCAGACCAGAAAGATGGACCGTGCACCCAATCATCTTCATATTCTTTATAATTTAATCTGTGCGGGATGCCACATTCCTGCAGGAAAAGGACGGAAGCAGCAAAAACCGACAAGTAATTAAATAGGGCAACCCTTCTTACTCTGGCGCTCACACTTCTCACGTTCAAGGACAGACCGGACAACTCAGCCATGGGAATGTACAAGAAAACGTCTTACACCTCTGATTCCCCCTCCGAAGCCTCATACCCCCCAAAATCTGACTCAACTGTACGCATAGAGGAAGCAGGAGAGGAGGCACCATCACTCAGCCGACCCCCCTCCTCCATCATGATTGAGGCATAGTTGTTCTCGGGCATCCTGGCAATCAGGGCTCCAGACTCATTGGGTTCTTCCACCTCTTGCCCCTCCATAGGGGTCGGGTGTTCACTTAGTTCCGTCTCTGGTACCTCAGAGACGGTCACCCCTGAAACCTCCTCCTGGCAGGGAGGAGGGGGGGTATCCCCTATGGGGACCTGTGGAGGAACGTCACTTGGGTTCCCTGCATCCGCAGGTACTTCCATCGGCTCCCCCTGGACCGCCTCCGAATAGAGTCTTCTGGAGCCCCTCCGCCTTTTAACCTTCACCTCTCCACCCGGATCATCGCTCTCAGGGGGACCCTGAGCCAGAGGTTGCTGAGGAGCGGATTCGGCCGCCGTCCGCTCCTCTCTTAACCCAGCATGCTCCTGGGGGCCAGTTTTTTCACCACTTGCACGTTTTTTGGCCATCCTCTGCTCTTTAGGGTCCCCTCCTTTTGACTGAGGGGGGTCTTTCTCCTTCTCCATCTCACCGCTTACCTCTTGTGGGGGGGTAATCACTGGCTCTGCTTGCCTCGGCTGGTGTCCCGGTTGCTGTCCTTGCTGCCTCCAGGGTTGCCACTGCTGCTCCGTCCTATGTCTGTGGGGACAAGAGGAGAAAAGGTGACCGAATTGTTGACAGAAATTGCACCTCCCTCCTCTTGTGCATTTCTCTGTCTCGTGCTGTGTGCTACCACATTTTTTGCATGTACTTTCACAGTTTTCTTTTGTGTGTCCATATCTGTGACACTTCCTGCAGTAGCTTGGCATCCCCGCATAAAAGAGGTCGCCACACATATTATTTATTTTAAAACGAGCTGGTGGTAGTTGAATTCCCCCTGGCAATCTGTCATCTTTTTTGCATGTAACCTGAAATCTCCACTTAGATGTCCAGATGCCACAGCTGTTCATGATTTTTCCTCTGCACTCAACCTTACTAAAATAGACTTGTAAAAACAACTCAACATCGTGTAGGTTGGCGAAAGGGGAATACATCTTTACTACCACCAGCTTAATATCGTCTAGAACGTGCTCAATAATCCGGACACCCTGAAGCTTTTTGTCTTTACTCGCAGCAGCTCTGGTAACAAAATCTCTGTGGATGCCATTTTGTGTGAACGTCACATCAAAAATTTTACGCTTCGGGTAGTCCTGGATTGCCAATATCTCGCCCTTCTGTATTCCGAAAACTCCTCCGAGCACGTCCTCTACTACGAATTTCAAATCGTCCGCCCTTTTGGTATCATCCGTGAGAATGACTCTCACGGTGTTTTTGATCCTTGCGTATGCCGGCACAGAACCTGGATCCGGATCATCATCCATGGTTCTAACCTCTCTCCACCCGAAGGTCTTGAGAGGCGATCGCCACTCGTTACCCTGGGACTAGGCCCTCTCCCCAATAGCAACAAGTGGGTGAAGCCCAGGCAATAAACCTGGGCGATCCCACAAGGCCGAGGAGAGGGGTACCCGAGTACCTTCTGACCAGATCTCCTGTATTACTACACTTGATCTTAGCCAAAAGGCCGAGAAGCGATAACCGTGAAAGGGGCGGGCCCAACAAGGTCCCCTTCATGGGCACTATCACTGCTTGCTGTCAGGGAGGCTGCCAGACAATTTTCCATGCACACTCTGGGCTGGGGGGCAGTCAACCACCAGTACACACAGCAGAACCTAAACCCATACCATTATTGCTAAGCAGCAAGACAGGGGCCCATTGCACTCCCACGGGGCCTTTTTAAATGCAATCCATAACCCGGATTTGCCAGGAACCCTTCTTACTCCTCCTACTTGCATGTGACACTGGGCTTAGGATCTGCATAGGAAACACACACACAAGCACACACCTACCTTTGTTGCCTGCAGATGCCTCCTTGGCTGTCCCCAAACGGTATCAAACCAACACCCACGGGAAGCTGTAAGCATAGAGGACATGCCTGCACCCCATTGGACTTACCTGTGTGGGTTAAATCCGGGTTATTTGACAACCTATGGCGGTGATGGTTCTGCTCAGGCAGAGCAGTGCTGATGCTCCTCATAAAGCTGTCGCTGCTGTGAAGGTTCTAGGTGACATCACAAATCCCTATGGTTACATACACAACAAAGCTGGGTTGTTGTTGTTTACACTCTGCAAGGCCTGTGGAAGTGAGTGACATCATAGCACTGTAGTTCTGAGGGTTCTAGATGGATGCAACAATCTCCTGTTGCTTCTATGAAGGCCATAATAGACGACATCACCAAACAGCTCCATAGTCACATACACAGCAAAGGAGAGATGTTGTTTACACCTAGTGATGTCAGTGGTATTGAGTGACATCACAGCACAGTGCTAAGGCTCCTGGGCCTGGACACAGCAGCGGCTGCAATATCTCAACGGAGAATACGTTTATATCTATGTTTGTGTGTGCGCATATATATATATATATATATATATATATATATATATATATATATATATATATATTTCTCCGCCGAAATCACTTTTAAACCCATTTCCACCTTTTTTTCCCTTCTCTTCCTCTTACTTTTTTTTCAAGTTTTTTTACGTTTTTCTCCTTTTCGCCTCTTTTCTGGGCGTATTATTCTTCTTTTTCTTCTTTTTTTTCGTCTAATGCATACCCCATCAGTGCAGCAATGCTTATTCAATAAAGCCAGCAGATGGAGACACTGGGGGATAATTTTCTAAGGATTTATACTGATTTTTCCTGTCTGAATTTGTCGCACAGAAAGTTGCAGGCCAAATATGTGTGACATTTCTGCGACTTTAGCTTCTAGAGCATTTTTACAACATTATACATAGGTGCTGAATACATAAAAAGCGACTGTTCAGCGACAGAGAAGTCGCATCGGCTGAAAGTAGGCCAGAATGTCAGTCCATGTTGGAGCAGGTTTAGATACAGTCTAAAGTATAGATCTCAAAGTCTGTGCACAGAATTTAGCAAGGGCCTCGCACCTTCTGATGCATCAGGTAGGTGCACAATAGCATAGCCTAACCCTCTGTACTTTGGTCTATATTGATGCGGGACATAGACAGCCAGCTGATGACCAATCCATTAGTGCAATGGATGGCTGGAAGCATTTGTCTTTGCCTTTGCAATACCACAGAAGCAATGCATGGTCAATGTACAGCAATGACACACCTGTGTGAACAGCCAGGAGACCCCCCCCCCCCCCCATGTTATGTTACATAGTTACATAGTTAGTACGGTCGAAAAAAGACATATGTCCATCAAGTTCAACCAGGGAATTAAGGGGTAGGGGTGTGGCGCGATATTGGGGAAGGGATGAGATTTTATATTTCTTCATAAGCATTAATCTTATTTTGTCAATTAGGAACATTCAGCACCCACCCGCTATCAAGGCAGCTGCCTATCATGTCATGCCCTACCTGCACAGGTGTGCTGGCTACTCAAATGATCCAATTAAGGAGGCCATTTAGTCAGCAGCAGCAGAAGTCCTGTGCCTGGACGCTCCAACAGCGGCCAGACACAAGCAGAAGCAGCAGAAGCAGCAGCAGCAGCACCACCTTTTGTTTTTTGGCTGCAGCAGCAAGGCCCACAGGGCTGGCTAGCTGGCTAGCCAGCAAGCAGGTAGCAATGAAAGTAGGAATCTTTCTTTTTAACCCTGTAAGGGGGTGGTGCACTGTACCCGAAGATACTGCCATATCGGGTCAATGCATAGGGCGACGGAAGCAAGCTTCGAAATCGGCCCCCGTTCTCAAAAATCCATTTAATATATGGTCCCCAGATAGGGGACGTATCAGATATTAAACTGATAAGAACAGATACTACACTTGATCTTAGCCAAAAGGCCGAGAAGCGATAACCGTGAAAGGGGCGGGCCCAACAAGGTCCCCTTCATGGGCACTATCACTGCTTGCTGTCAGGGAGGCTGCCAGACAATTTTCCATGCACACTCTGGGCTGGGGGGCAGTCAACCACCAGTACACACAGCAGAACCTAAACCCATACCATTATTGCTAAGCAGCAAGACAGGGGCCCATTGCACTCCCACGGGGCCTTTTTAAATGCAATCCATAACCCGGATTTGCCAGGAACCCTTCTTACTCCTCCTACTTGCATGTGACACTGGGCTTAGGATCTGCATAGGAAACACACACACAAGCACACACCTACCTTTGTTGCCTGCAGATGCCTCCTTGGCTGTCCCCAAACGGTATCAAACCAACACCCACGGGAAGCTGTAAGCATAGAGGACATGCCTGCACCCCATTGGACTTACCTGTGTGGGTTAAATCCGGGTTATTTGACAACCTATGGCGGTGATGGTTCTGCTCAGGCAGAGCAGTGCTGATGCTCCTCATAAAGCTGTCGCTGCTGTGAAGGTTCTAGGTGACATCACAAATCCCTATGGTTACATACACAACAAAGCTGGGTTGTTGTTGTTTACACTCTGCAAGGCCTGTGGAAGTGAGTGACATCATAGCACTGTAGTTCTGAGGGTTCTAGATGGATGCAACAATCTCCTGTTGCTTCTATGAAGGCCATAATAGACGACATCACCAAACAGCTCCATAGTCACATACACAGCAAAGGAGAGATGTTGTTTACACCTAGTGATGTCAGTGGTATTGAGTGACATCACAGCACAGTGCTAAGGCTCCTGGGCCTGGACACAGCAGCGGCTGCAATATCTCAACGGAGAATACGTTTATATATATGTGTGTGTGTGCGCGTATATATATATATATATATATATATATATATATATATATATATTTCTCCGCCGAAATCACTTTTAAACCCATTTCCACCTTTTTTTCCCTTCTCTTCCTCTTACTTTTTTTTCACGTTTTTTTACGTTTTTCTCCTTTTCGCCTCTTTTCTGGGCGTATTATTCTTCTTTTTCTTCTTTTTTTTCGTCTAATGCATACCCCATCAGTGCAGCAATGCTTATTCAATACCGCCAGCAGATGGAGACACTGGGGGATAATTTTCTAAGGATTTATACAGATTTTTCCTGTCTGAATTTGTCGCACAGAAAGTTGCAGGCCAAATATGTGTGACATTTCTGCGACTTTAGCTTCTAGAGCATTTTTACAACATTATACATAGGTGCTGAATACATAAAAAGCGACTGTTCAGCGACAGACAAGTCGCATCGGCTGAAAGTAGGCCAGAATGTCAGTCCATGTTGGAGCAGGTTTAGATACAGTCTAAAGTATAGATCTCAAAGTCTGTGCACAGAATTTAGCAAGGGCCTCGCACCTTCTGATGCATCAGGTAGGTGCACAATAGCATAGCCTAACCCTCTGTACTTTGGTCTATATTGATGCGGGACATAGACAGCCAGCTGATGACCAATCCATTAGTGCAATGGATGGCTGGAAGCATTTGTCTTTGCCTTTGCAATACCACAGAAGCAATGCATGGTCAATGTACAGCAATGACACACCTGTGTGAACAGCCAGGAGACCCCCCCCCCCCCCCATGTTATGTTACATAGTTACATAGTTAGTACGGTCGAAAAAAGACATATGTCCATCAAGTTCAACCAGGGAATTAAGGGGTAGGGGTGTGGCGCGATATTGGGGAAGGGATGAGATTTTATATTTCTTCATAAGCATTAATCTTATTTTGTCAATTAGGAACATTCAGCACCCACCCGCTATCAAGGCAGCTGCCTATCATGTCATGCCCTACCTGCACAGGTGTGCTGGCTACTCAAATGATCCAATTAAGGAGGCCATTTAGTCAGCAGCAGCAGAAGTCCTGTGCCTGGACGCTCCAACAGCGGCCAGACACAAGCAGAAGCAGCAGAAGCAGCAGCAGCAGCACCACCTTTTGTTTTTTGGCTGCAGCAGCAAGGCCCACAGGGCTGGCTAGCTGGCTAGCCAGCAAGCAGGTAGCAATGAAAGTAGGAATCTTTCTTTTTAACCCTGTAAGGGGGTGGTGCACTGTACCCGAAGATACTGCCATATCGGGTCAATGCATAGGGCGACGGAAGCAAGCTTCGAAATCGGCCCCCGTTCTCAAAAATCCATTTAATATATGGTCCCCAGATAGGGGACGTATCAGATATTAAACTGATAAGAACAGATACTACACTTGATCTTAGCCAAAAGGCCGAGAAGCGATAACCGTGAAAGGGGCGGGCCCAACAAGGTCCCCTTCATGGGCACTATCACTGCTTGCTGTCAGGGAGGCTGCCAGACAATTTTCCATGCACACTCTGGGCTGGGGTGCAGTCAACCACCAGTACACACAGCAGAACCTAAACCCATACCATTATTGCTAAGCAGCAAGACAGGGGCCCATTGCACTCCCACGGGGCCTTTTTAAATGCAATCCATAACCCGGATTTGCCAGGAACCCTTCTTACTCCTCCTACTTGCATGTGACACTGGGCTTAGGATCTGCATAGGAAACACACACACAAGCACACACCTACCTTTGTTGCCTGCAGATGCCTCCTTGGCTGTCCCCAAACGGTATCAAACCAACACCCACGGGAAGCTGTAAGCATAGAGGACATGCCTGCACCCCATTGGACTTACCTGTGTGGGTTAAATCCAGGTTATTTGACAACCTATGGCGGTGATGGTTCTGCTCAGGCAGAGCAGTGCTGATGCTCCTCATAAAGCTGTCGCTGCTGTGAAGGTTCTAGGTGACATCACAAATCCCTATGGTTACATACACAACAAAGCTGGGTTGTTGTTGTTTACACTCTGCAAGGCCTGTGGAAGTGAGTGACATCATAGCACTGTAGTTCTGAGGGTTCTAGATGGATGCAACAATCTCCTGTTGCTTCTATGAAGGCCATAATAGACGACATCACCAAACAGCTCCATAGTCACATACACAGCAAAGGAGAGATGTTGTTTACACCTAGTGATGTCAGTGGTATTGAGTGACATCACAGCACAGTGCTAAGGCTCCTGGGCCTGGACACAGCAGCGGCTGCAATATCTCAACGGAGAATACGTTTATATATATGTGTGTGTGTGCGCGTATATATATATATATATATATATATATATATATATATATATATTTCTCCGCCGAAATCACTTTTAAACCCATTTCCACCTTTTTTTCCCTTCTCTTCCTCTTACTTTTTTTTCACGTTTTTTTACGTTTTTCTCCTTTTCGCCTCTTTTCTGGGCGTATTATTCTTCTTTTTCTTCTTTTTTTTCATCTAATGCATACCCCATCAGTGCAGCAATGCTTATTCAATACCGCCAGCAGATGGAGACACTGGGGGATAATTTTCTAAGGATTTATACTGATTTTTCCTGTCTGAATTTGTCGCACAGAAAGTTGCAGGCCAAATATGTGTGACATTTCTGCGACTTTAGCTTCTAGAGCATTTTTACAACATTATACATAGGTGCTGAATACATAAAAAGCGACTGTTCAGCGACAGACAAGTCGCATCGGCTGAAAGTAGGCCAGAATGTCAGTCCATGTTGGAGCAGGTTTAGATACAGTCTAAAGTATAGATCTCAAAGTCTGTGCACAGAATTTAGCAAGGGCCTCGCACCTTCTGATGCATCAGGTAGGTGCACAATAGCATAGCCTAACCCTCTGTACTTTGGTCTATATTGATGCGGGACATAGACAGCCAGCTGATGACCAATCCATTAGTGCAATGGATGGCTGGAAGCATTTGTCTTTGCCTTTGCAATACCACAGAAGCAATGCATGGTCAATGTACAGCAATGACACACCTGTGTGAACAGCCAGGAGACCCCCCCCCCCCCCATGTTATGTTACATAGTTACATAGTTAGTACGGTCGAAAAAAGACATATGTCCATCAAGTTCAACCAGGGAATTAAGGGGTAGGGGTGTGGCGCGATATTGGGGAAGGGATGAGATTTTATATTTCTTCATAAGCATTAATCTTATTTTGTCAATTAGGAACATTCAGCACCCACCCGCTATCAAGGCAGCTGCCTATCATGTCATGCCCTACCTGCACAGGTGTGCTGGCTACTCAAATGATCCAATTAAGGAGGCCATTTAGTCAGCAGCAGCAGAAGTCCTGTGCCTGGACGCTCCAACAGCGGCCAGACACAAGCAGAAGCAGCAGAAGCAGCAGCAGCAGCACCACCTTTTGTTTTTTGGCTGCAGCAGCAAGGCCCACAGGGCTGGCTAGCTGGCTAGCCAGCAAGCAGGTAGCAATGAAAGTAGGAATCTTTCTTTTTAACCCTGTAAGGGGGTGGTGCACTGTACCCGAAGATACTGCCATATCGGGTCAATGCATAGGGCGACGGAAGCAAGCTTCGAAATCGGCCCCCGTTCTCAAAAATCCATTTAATATATGGTCCCCAGATAGGGGACGTATCAGATATTAAACTGATAAGAACAGATACTACACTTGATCTTAGCCAAAAGGCCGAGAAGCGATAACCGTGAAAGGGGCGGGCCCAACAAGGTCCCCTTCATGGGCACTATCACTGCTTGCTGTCAGGGAGGCTGCCAGACAATTTTCCATGCACACTCTGGGCTGGGGGGCAGTCAACCACCAGTACACACAGCAGAACCTAAACCCATACCATTATTGCTAAGCAGCAAGACAGGGGCCCATTGCACTCCCACGGGGCCTTTTTAAATGCAATCCATAACCCGGATTTGCCAGGAACCCTTCTTACTCCTCCTACTTGCATGTGACACTGGGCTTAGGATCTGCATAGGAAACACACACACAAGCACACACCTACCTTTGTTGCCTGCAGATGCCTCCTTGGCTGTCCCCAAACGGTATCAAACCAACACCCACGGGAAGCTGTAAGCATAGAGGACATGCCTGCACCCCATTGGACTTACCTGTGTGGGTTAAATCCGGGTTATTTGACAACCTATGGCGGTGATGGTTCTGCTCAGGCAGAGCAGTGCTGATGCTCCTCATAAAGCTGTCGCTGCTGTGAAGGTTCTAGGTGACATCACAAATCCCTATGGTTACATACACAACAAAGCTGGGTTGTTGTTGTTTACACTCTGCAAGGCCTGTGGAAGTGAGTGACATCATAGCACTGTAGTTCTGAGGGTTCAAGATGGATGCAACAATCTCCTGTTGCTTCTATGAAGGCCGTAATAGACGACATCACCAAACAGCTCCATAGTCACATACACAGCAAAGGAGAGATGTTGTTTACACCTAGTGATGTCAGTGGTATTGAGTGACATCACAGCACAGTGCTAAGGCTCCTGGGCCTGGACACAGCAGCGGCTGCAATATCTCAACGGAGAATACGTTTATATCTATGTGTGTGTGTGCGCATATATATATATATATATATATATATATATATATATATATATATTTCTCCGCCGAAATCACTTTTAAACCCATTTCCACCTTTTTTTCCCTTCTCTTCCTCTTACTTTTTTTTCACGTTTTTTTACGTTTTTCTCCTTTTCGCCTCTTTTCTGGGCGTATTATTCTTCTTTTTCTTCTTTTTTTTCGTCTAATGCATACCCCATCAGTGCAGCAATGCTTATTCAATACCGCCAGCAGATGGAGACACTGGGGGATAATTTTCTAAGGATTTATACTGATTTTTCCTGTCTGAATTTGTCGCACAGAAAGTTGCAGGCCAAATATGTGTGACATTTCTGCGACTTTAGCTTCTAGAGCATTTTTACAACATTATACATAGGTGCTGAATACATAAAAAGAGACTGTTCAGCGACAGACAAGTCGCATCGGCTGAAAGTAGGCCAGAATGTCAGTCCATGTTGGAGCAGGTTTAGATACAGTCTAAAGTATAGATCTCAAAGTCTGTGCACAGAATTTAGCAAGGGCCTCGCACCTTCTGATGCATCAGGTAGGTGCACAATAGCATAGCCTAACCCTCTGTACTTTGGTCTATATTGATGCGGGACATAGACAGCCAGCTGATGACCAATCCATTAGTGCAATGGATGGCTGGAAGCATTTGTCTTTGCCTTTGCAATACCACAGAAGCAATGCATGGTCAATGTACAGCAATGACACACCTGTGTGAACAGCCAGGAGACCCCCCCCCCCCCCCCATGTTATGTTACATAGTTACATAGTTAGTACGGTCGAAAAAAGACATATGTCCATCAAGTTCAACCAGGGAATTAAGGGGTAGGGGTGTGGCGCGATATTGGGGAAGGGATGAGATTTTATATTTCTTCATAAGCATTAATCTTATTTTGTCAATTAGGAACATTCAGCACCCACCCGCTATCAAGGCAGCTGCCTATCATGTCATGCCCTACCTGCACAGGTGTGCTGGCTACTCAAATGATCCAATTAAGGAGACCATTTAGTCAGGAGCAGCAGAAGTCCTGTGCCTGGACGCTCCAACAGCGGCCAGACACAAGCAGAAGCAGCAGAAGCAGCAGCACCACCTTTTGTTTTTTGGCTGCAGCAGCAAGGCCCACAGGGCTGGCTAGCTGGCTAGCCAGCAAGCAGGTAGCAATGAAAGTAGGAATCTTTCTTTTTAACCCTGTAAGGGGGTGGTGCACTGTACCCGAAGATACTGCCATATCGGGTCAATGCATAGGGCGACGGAAGCAAGCTTCGAAATCGGCCCCCGTTCTCAAAAATCCATTTAATATATGGTCCCCAGATAGGGGACGTATCAGATATTAAACTGATAAGAACAGATACTACACTTGATCTTAGCCAAAAGGCCGAGAAGCGATAACCGTGAAAGGGGCGGGCCCAACAAGGTCCCCTTCATGGGCACTATCACTGCTTGCTGTCAGGGAGGCTGCCAGACAATTTTCCATGCACACTCTGGGCTGGGGGGCAGTCAACCACCAGTACACACAGCAGAACCTAAACCCATACCATTATTGCTAAGCAGCAAGACAGGGGCCCATTGCACTCCCACGGGGCCTTTTTAAATGCAATCCATAACCCGGATTTGCCAGGAACCCTTCTTACTCCTCCTACTTGCATGTGACACTGGGCTTAGGATCTGCATAGGAAACACACACACAAGCACACACCTACCTTTGTTGCCTGCAGATGCCTCCTTGGCTGTCCCCAAACGGTATCAAACCAACACCCACGGGAAGCTGTAAGCATAGAGGACATGCCTGCACCCCATTGGACTTACCTGTGTGGGTTAAATCCGGGTTATTTGACAACCTATGGCGGTGATGGTTCTGCTCAGGCAGAGCAGTGCTGATGCTCCTCATAAAGCTGTCGCTGCTGTGAAGGTTCTAGGTGACATCACAAATCCCTATGGTTACATACACAACAAAGCTGGGTTGTTGTTGTTTACACTCTGCAAGGCCTGTGGAAGTGAGTGACATCATAGCACTGTAGTTCTGAGGGTTCTAGATGGATGCAACAATCTCCTGTTGCTTCTATGAAGGCCATAATAGACGACATCACCAAACAGCTCCATAGTCACATACACAGCAAAGGAGAGATGTTGTTTACACCTAGTGATGTCAGTGGTATTGAGTGACATCACAGCACAGTGCTAAGGCTCCTGGGCCTGGACACAGCAGCGGCTGCAATATCTCAACGGAGAATACGTTTATATATATGTGTGTGTGTGCGCGTATATATATATATATATATATTTCTCCGCCAAAATCACTTTTAAACCCATTTCCACCTTTTTTTCCCTTCTCTTCCTCTTACTTTTTTTTCACGTTTTTTTACGTTTTTCTCCTTTTCGCCTCTTTTCTGGGCGTATTATTCTTCTTTTTCTTCTTTTTTTTCGTCTAATGCATACCCCATCAGTGCAGCAATGCTTATTCAATACCGCCAGCAGATGGAGACACTGGGGGATAATTTTCTAAGGATTTATACTGATTTTTCCTGTCTGAATTTGTCGCACAGAAAGTTGCAGGCCAAATATGTGTGACATTTCTGCGACTTTAGCTTCTAGAGCATTTTTACAACATTATACATAGGTGCTGAATACATAAAAAGCGACTGTTCAGCGACAGACAAGTCGCATCGGCTGAAAGTAGGCCAGAATGTCAGTCCATGTTGGAGCAGGTTTAGATACAGTCTAAAGTATAGATCTCAAAGTCTGTGCACAGAATTTAGCAAGGGCCTCGCACCTTCTGATGCATCAGGTAGGTGCACAATAGCATAGCCTAACCCTCTGTACTTTGGTCTATATTGATGCGGGACATAGACAGCCAGCTGATGACCAATCCATTAGTGCAATGGATGGCTGGAAGCATTTGTCTTTGCCTTTGCAATACCACAGAAGCAATGCATGGTCAATGTACAGCAATGACACACCTGTGTGAACAGCCAGGAGACCCCCCCCCCCCCCCATGTTATGTTACATAGTTACATAGTTAGTACGGTCGAAAAAAGACATATGTCCATCAAGTTCAACCAGGGAATTAAGGGGTAGGGGTGTGGCGCGATATTGGGGAAGGGATGAGATTTTATATTTCTTCATAAGCATTAATCTTATTTTGTCAATTAGGAACATTCAGCACCCACCCGCTATCAAGGCAGCTGCCTATCATGTCATGCCCTACCTGCACAGGTGTGCTGGCTACTCAAATGATCCAATTAAGGAGGCCATTTAGTCAGCAGCAGCAGAAGTCCTGTGCCTGGACGCTCCAACAGCGGCCAGACACAAGCAGAAGCAGCAGAAGCAGCAGCAGCAGCACCACCTTTTGTTTTTTGGCTGCAGCAGCAAGGCCCACAGGGCTGGCTAGCTGGCTAGCCAGCAAGCAGGTAGCAATGAAAGTAGGAATCTTTCTTTTTAACCCTGTAAGGGGGTGGTGCACTGTACCCGAAGATACTGCCATATCGGGTCAATGCATAGGGCGACGGAAGCAAGCTTCGAAATCGGCCCCCGTTCTCAAAAATCCATTTAATATATGGTCCCCAGATAGGGGACGTATCAGATATTAAACTGATAAGAACAGATACTACACTTGATCTTAGCCAAAAGGCCGAGAAGCGATAACCGTGAAAGGGGCGGGCCCAACAAGGTCCCCTTCATGGGCACTATCACTGCTTGCTGTCAGGGAGGCTGCCAGACAATTTTCCATGCACACTCTGGGCTGGGGGGCAGTCAACCACCAGTACACACAGCAGAACCTAAACCCATACCATTATTGCTAAGCAGCAAGACAGGGGCCCATTGCACTCCCACAGGGCCTTTTTAAATGCAATCCATAACCCGGATTTGCCAGGAACCCTTCTTACTCCTCCTACTTGCATGTGACACTGGGCTTAGGATCTGCATAGGAAACACACACACAAGCACACACCTACCTTTGTTGCCTGCAGATGCCTCCTTGGCTGTCCCCAAACGGTATCAAACCAACACCCACGGGAAGCTGTAAGCATAGAGGACATGCCTGCACCCCATTGGACTTACCTGTGTGGGTTAAATCCGGGTTATTTGACAACCTATGGCGGTGATGGTTCTGCTCAGGCAGAGCAGTGCTGATGCTCCTCATAAAGCTGTCGCTGCTGTGTGAAGGTTCTAGGTGACATCACAAATCCCTATGGTTACATACACAACAAAGCTGGGTTGTTGTTGTTTACACTCTGCAAGGCCTGTGGAAGTGAGTGACATCATAGCACTGTAGTTCTGAGGGTTCTAGATGGATGCAACAATCTCCTGTTGCTTCTATGAAGGCCATAATAGACGACATCACCAAACAGCTCCATAGTCACATACACAGCAAAGGAGAGATGTTGTTTACACCTAGTGATGTCAGTGGTATTGAGTGACATCACAGCACAGTGCTAAGGCTCCTGGGCCTGGACACAGCAGCGGCTGCAATATCTCAACGGAGAATACGTTTATATATATGTGTGTGTGTGCGCGTATATATATATATATATATATATATATATATATATATATTTCTCCGCCGAAATCACTTTTAAACCCATTTCCACCTTTTTTTCCCTTCTCTTCCTCTTACTTTTTTTTCACGTTTTTTTACGTTTTTCTCCTTTTCGCCTCTTTTCTGGGCGTATTATTCTTCTTTTTCTTCTTTTTTTTCGTCTAATGCATACCCCATCAGTGCAGCAATGCTTATTCAATACCGCCAGCAGATGGAGACACTGGGGGATAATTTTCTAAGGATTTATACTGATTTTTCCTGTCTGAATTTGTCGCACAGAAAGTTGCAGGCCAAATATGTGTGACATTTCTGCGACTTTAGCTTCTAGAGCATTTTTACAACATTATACATAGGTGCTGAATACATAAAAAGCGACTGTTCAGCGACAGACAAGTCGCATCGGCTGAAAGTAGGCCAGAATGTCAGTCCATGTTGGAGCAGGTTTAGATACAGTCTAAAGTATAGATCTCAAAGTCTGTGCACAGAATTTAGCAAGGGCCTCGCACCTTCTGATGCATCAGGTAGGTGCACAATAGCATAGCCTAACCCTCTGTACTTTGGTCTATATTGATGCGGGACATAGACAGCCAGCTGATGACCAATCCATTAGTGCAATGGATGGCTGGAAGCATTTGTCTTTGCCTTTGCAATACCACAGAAGCAATGCATGGTCAATGTACAGCAATGACACACCTGTGTGAACAGCCAGGAGACCCCCCCCCCCCCCCATGTTATGTTACATAGTTACATAGTTAGTACGGTCGAAAAAAGACATATGTCCATCAAGTTCAACCAGGGAATTAAGGGGTAGGGGTGTGGCGCGATATTGGGGAAGGGATGAGATTTTATATTTCTTCATAAGCATTAATCTTATTTTGTCAATTAGGAACATTCAGCACCCACCCGCTATCAAGGCAGCTGCCTATCATGTCATGCCCTACCTGCACAGGTGTGCTGGCTACTCAAATGATCCAATTAAGGAGGCCATTTAGTCAGCAGCAGCAGAAGTCCTGTGCCTGGACGCTCCAACAGCGGCCAGACACAAGCAGAAGCAGCAGAAGCAGCAGCAGCAGCACCACCTTTTGTTTTTTGGCTGCAGCAGCAAGGCCCACAGGGCTGGCTAGCTGGCTAGCCAGCAAGCAGGTAGCAATGAAAGTAGGAATCTTTCTTTTTAACCCTGTAAGGGGGTGGTGCACTGTACCCGAAGATACTGCCATATCGGGTCAATGCATAGGGCGACGGAAGCAAGCTTCGAAATCGGCCCCCGTTCTCAAAAATCCATTTAATATATGGTCCCCAGATAGGGGACGTATCAGATATTAAACTGATAAGAACAGATACTACACTTGATCTTAGCCAAAAGGCCGAGAAGCGATAACCGTGAAAGGGGCGGGCCCAACAAGGTCCCCTTCATGGGCACTATCACTGCTTGCTGTCAGGGAGGCTGCCAGACAATTTTCCATGCACACTCTGGGCTGGGGGGCAGTCAACCACCAGTACACACAGCAGAACCTAAACCCATACCATTATTGCTAAGCAGCAAGACAGGGGCCCATTGCACTCCCACGGGGCCTTTTTAAATGCAATCCATAACCCGGATTTGCCAGGAACCCTTCTTACTCCTCCTACTTGCATGTGACACTGGGCTTAGGATCTGCATAGGAAACACACACACAAGCACACACCTACCTTTGTCCTGCAGATGCCTCCTTGGCTGTCCCCAAACGGTATCAAACCAACACCCACGGGAAGCTGTAAGCATAGAGGACATGCCTGCACCCCATTGGACTTACCTGTGTGGGTTAAATCCGGGTTATTTGACAACCTATGGCGGTGATGGTTCTGCTCAGGCAGAGCAGTGCTGATGCTCCTCATAAAGCTGTCGCTGCTGTGAAGGTTCTAGGTGACATCACAAATCCCTATGGTTACATACACAACAAAGCTGGGTTGTTGTTGTTTACACTCTGCAAGGCCTGTGGAAGTGAGTGACATCATAGCACTGTAGTTCTGAGGGTTCTAGATGGATGCAACAATCTCCTGTTGCTTCTATGAAGGCCATAATAGACGACATCACCAAACAGCTCCATAGTCACATACACAGCAAAGGAGAGATGTTGTTTACACCTAGTGATGTCAGTGGTATTGAGTGACATCACAGCACAGTGCTAAGGCTCCTGGGCCTGGACACAGCAGCGGCTGCAATATCTCAACGGAGAATACGTTTATATATATGTGTGTGTGTGCGCGTATATATATATATATATATATATATATATATTTCTCCGCCGAAATCACTTTTAAACCCATTTCCACCTTTTTTTCCCTTCTCTTCCTCTTACTTTTTTTTCACGTTTTTTTACGTTTTTCTCCTTTTCGCCTCTTTTCTGGGCGTATTATTCTTCTTTTTCTTCTTTTTTTTCGTCTAATGCATACCCCATCAGTGCAGCAATGCTTATTCAATACCGCCAGCAGATGGAGACACTGGGGGATAATTTTCTAAGGATTTATACTGATTTTTCCTGTCTGAATTTGTCGCACAGAAAGTTGCAGGCCAAATATGTGTGACATTTCTGCGACTTTAGCTTCTAGAGCATTTTTACAACATTATACATAGGTGCTGAATACATAAAAAGCGACTGTTCAGCGACAGACAAGTCGCATCGGCTGAAAGTAGGCCAGAATGTCAGTCCATGTTGGAGCAGGTTTAGATACAGTCTAAAGTATAGATCTCAAAGTCTGTGCACAGAATTTAGCAAGGGCCTCGCACCTTCTGATGCATCAGGTAGGTGCACAATAGCATAGCCTAACCCTCTGTACTTTGGTCTATATTGATGCGGGACATAGACAGCCAGCTGATGACCAATCCATTAGTGCAATGGATGGCTGGAAGCATTTGTCTTTGCCTTTGCAATACCACAGAAGCAATGCATGGTCAATGTACAGCAATGACACACCTGTGTGAACAGCCAGGAGACCCCCCCCCCCCCCCATGTTATGTTACATAGTTACATAGTTAGTACGGTCGAAAAAAGACATATGTCCATCAAGTTCAACCAGGGAATTAAGGGGTAGGGGTGTGGCGCGATATTGGGGAAGGGATGAGATTTTATATTTCTTCATAAGCATTAATCTTATTTTGTCAATTAGGAACATTCAGCACCCACCCGCTATCAAGGCAGCTGCCTATCATGTCATGCCCTACCTGCACAGGTGTGCTGGCTACTCAAATGATCCAATTAAGGAGGCCATTTAGTCAGCAGCAGCAGAAGTCCTGTGCCTGGACGCTCCAACAGCGGCCAGACACAAGCAGAAGCAGCAGAAGCAGCAGCAGCAGCACCACCTTTTGTTTTTTGGCTGCAGCAGCAAGGCCCACAGGGCTGGCTAGCTGGCTAGCCAGCAAGCAGGTAGCAATGAAAGTAGGAATCTTTCTTTTTAACCCTGTAAGGGGGTGGTGCACTGTACCCGAAGATACTGCCATATCGGGTCAATGCATAGGGCGACGGAAGCAAGCTTCGAAATCGGCCCCCGTTCTCAAAAATCCATTTAATATATGGTCCCCAGATAGGGGACGTATCAGATATTAAACTGATAAGAACAGATACTACACTTGATCTTAGCCAAAAGGCCGAGAAGCGATAACCGTGAAAGGGGCGGGCCCAACAAGGTCCCCTTCATGGGCACTATCACTGCTTGCTGTCAGGGAGGCTGCCAGACAATTTTCCATGCACACTCTGGGCTGGGGGGCAGTCAACCACCAGTACACACAGCAGAACCTAAACCCATACCATTATTGCTAAGCAGCAAGACAGGGGCCCATTGCACTCCCACGGGGCCTTTTTAAATGCAATCCATAACCCGGATTTGCCAGGAACCCTTCTTACTCCTCCTACTTGCATGTGACACTGGGCTTAGGATCTGCATAGGAAACACACACACAAGCACACACCTACCTTTGTTGCCTGCAGATGCCTCCTTGGCTGTCCCCAAACGGTATCAAACCAACACCCACGGGAAGCTGTAAGCATAGAGGACATGCCTGCACCCCATTGGACTTACCTGTGTGGGTTAAATCCGGGTTATTTGACAACCTATGGCGGTGATGGTTCTGCTCAGGCAGAGCAGTGCTGATGCTCCTCATAAAGCTGTCGCTGCTGTGAAGGTTCTAGGTGACATCACAAATCCCTATGGTTACATACACAACAAAGCTGGGTTGTTGTTGTTTACACTCTGCAAGGCCTGTGGAAGTGAGTGACATCATAGCACTGTAGTTCTGAGGGTTCTAGATGGATGCAACAATCTCCTGTTGCTTCTATGAAGGCCGTAATAGACGACATCACCAAACAGCTCCATAGTCACATACACAGCAAAGGAGAGATGTTGTTTACACCTAGTGATGTCAGTGGTATTGAGTGACATCACAGCACAGTGCTAAGGCTCCTGGGCCTGGACACAGCAGCGGCTGCAATATCTCAACGGAGAATACGTTTATATATATGTGTGTGTGTGCGCGTATATATATATATATATATATATATATATATATATATATATATATATATTTCTCCGCCGAAATCACTTTTAAACCCATTTCCACCTTTTTTTCCCTTCTCTTCCTCTTGCTTTTTTTTCACGTTTTTTTTACGTTTTTCTCCTTTTCGCCTCTTTTCTGGGCGTATTATTCTTCTTTTTCTTCTTTTTTTTCGTCTAATGCATACCCCATCAGTGCAGCAATGCTTATTCAATACCGCCAGCAGATGGAGACACTGGGGGATAATTTTCTAAGGATTTATACTGATTTTTCCTGTCTGAATTTGTCGCACAGAAAGTTGCAGGCCAAATATGTGTGACATTTCTGCGACTTTAGCTTCTAGAGAATTTTTACAACATTATACATAGGTGCTGAATACATAAAAAGCGACTGTTCAGCGACAGACAAGTCGCATCGGCTGAAAGTAGGCCAGAATGTCAGTCCATGTTGGAGCAGGTTTAGATACAGTCTAAAGTATAGATCTCAAAGTCTGTGCACAGAATTTAGCAAGGGCCTCGCACCTTCTGATGCATCAGGTAGGTGCACAATAGCATAGCCTAACCCTCTGTACTTTGGTCTATATTGATGCGGGACATAGACAGCCAGCTGATGACCAATCCATTAGTGCAATGGATGGCTGGAAGCATTTGTCTTTGCCTTTGCAATACCACAGAAGCAATGCATGGTCAATGTACAGCAATGACACACCTGTGTGAACAGCCAGGAGACCCCCCCCCCCCCCCCCCCCCATGTTATGTTACATAGTTACATAGTTAGTACGGTCGAAAAAAGACATATGTCCATCAAGTTCAACCAGGGAATTAAGGGGTAGGGGTGTGGCGCGATATTGGGGAAGGGATGAGATTTTATATTTCTTCATAAGCATTAATCTTATTTTGTCAATTAGGAACATTCAGCACCCACCCGCTATCAAGGCAGCTGCCTATCATGTCATGCCCTACCTGCACAGGTGTGCTGGCTACTCAAATGATCCAATTAAGGAGGCCATTTAGTCAGCAGCAGCAGAAGTCCTGTGCCTGGACGCTCCAACAGCGGCCAGACACAAGCAGAAGCAGCAGAAGCAGCAGCAGCAGCAGCAGCACCACCTTTTGTTTTTTGGCTGCAGCAGCAAGGCCCACAGGGCTGGCTAGCTGGCTAGCCAGCAAGCAGGTAGCAATGAAAGTAGGAATCTTTCTTTTTAACCCTGTAAGGGGGTGGTGCACTGTACCCGAAGATACTGCCATATCGGGTCAATGCATAGGGCGACGGAAGCAAGCTTCGAAATCGGCCCCCGTTCTCAAAAATCCATTTAATATATGGTCCCCAGATAGGGGACGTATCAGATATTAAACTGATAAGAACAGATACTACACTTGATCTTAGCCAAAAGGCCGAGAAGCGATAACCGTGAAAGGGGCGGGCCCAACAAGGTCCCCTTCATGGGCACTATCACTGCTTGCTGTCAGGGAGGCTGCCAGACAATTTTCCATGCACACTCTGGGCTGGGGGGCAGTCAACCACCAGTACACACAGCAGAACCTAAACCCATACCATTATTGCTAAGCAGCAAGACAGGGGCCCATTGCACTCCCACGGGGCCTTTTTAAATGCAATCCATAACCCGGATTTGCCAGGAACCCTTCTTACTCCTCCTACTTGCATGTGACACTGGGCTTAGGATCTGCATAGGAAACACACACACAAGCACACACCTACCTTTGTTGCCTGCAGATGCCTCCTTGGCTGTCCCCAAACGGTATCAAACCAACACCCACGGGAAGCTGTAAGCATAGAGGACATGCCTGCACCCCATTGGACTTACCTGTGTGGGTTAAATCCGGGTTATTTGACAACCTATGGCGGTGATGGTTCTGCTCAGGCAGAGCAGTGCTGATGCTCCTCATAAAGCTGTCGCTGCTGTGAAGGTTCTAGGTGACATCACAAATCCCTATGGTTACATACACAACAAAGCTGGGTTGTTGTTGTTTACACTCTGCAAGGCCTGTGGAAGTGAGTGACATCATAGCACTGTAGTTCTGAGGGTTCTAGATGGATGCAACAATCTCCTGTTGCTTCTATGAAGGCCATAATAGACGACATCACCAAACAGCTCCATAGTCACATACACAGCAAAGGAGAGATGTTGTTTACACCTAGTGATGTCAGTGGTATTGAGTGACATCACAGCACAGTGCTAAGGCTCCTGGGCCTGGACACAGCAGCGGCTGCAATATCTCAACGGAGAATACGTTTATATATATGTGTGTGTGTGCGCGTATATATATATATATATATATATATATATATATATATATATATTTCTCCGCCGAAATCACTTTTAAACCCATTTCCACCTTTTTTTCCCTTCTCTTCCTCTTACTTTTTTTTCACGTTTTTTTACGTTTTTCTCCTTTTCGCCTCTTTTCTGGGCGTATTATTCTTCTTTTTCTTCTTTTTTTTCGTCTAATGCATACCCCATCAGTGCAGCAATGCTTATTCAATACCGCCAGCAGATGGAGACACTGGGGGATAATTTTCTAAGGATTTATACTGATTTTTCCTGTCTGAATTTGTCGCACAGAAAGTTGCAGGCCAAATATGTGTGACATTTCTGCGACTTTAGCTTCTAGAGCATTTTTACAACATTATACATAGGTGCTGAATACATAAAAAGCGACTGTTCAGCGACAGACAAGTCGCATCGGCTGAAAGTAGGCCAGAATGTCAGTCCATGTTGGAGCAGGTTTAGATACAGTCTAAAGTATAGATCTCAAAGTCTGTGCACAGAATTTAGCAAGGGCCTCGCACCTTCTGATGCATCAGGTAGGTGCACAATAGCATAGCCTAACCCTCTGTACTTTGGTCTATATTGATGCGGGACATAGACAGCCAGCTGATGACCAATCCATTAGTGCAATGGATGGCTGGAAGCATTTGTCTTTGCCTTTGCAATACCACAGAAGCAATGCATGGTCAATGTACAGCAATGACACACCTGTGTGAACAGCCAGGAGACCCCCCCCCCCCCCCCATGTTATGTTACATAGTTACATAGTTAGTACGGTCGAAAAAAGACATATGTCCATCAAGTTCAACCAGGGAATTAAGGGGTAGGGGTGTGGCGCGATATTGGGGAAGGGATGAGATTTTATATTTCTTCATAAGCATTAATCTTATTTTGTCAATTAGGAACATTCAGCACCCACCCGCTATCAAGGCAGCTGCCTATCATGTCATGCCCTACCTGCACAGGTGTGCTGGCTACTCAAATGATCCAATTAAGGAGGCCATTTAGTCAGCAGCAGCAGAAGTCCTGTGCCTGGACGCTCCAACAGCGGCCAGACACAAGCAGAAGCAGCAGCAGCAGAAGCAGCAGCAGCACCACCTTTTGTTTTTTGGCTGCAGCAGCAAGGCCCACAGGGCTGGCTAGCTGGCTAGCCAGCAAGCAGGTAGCAATGAAAGTAGGAATCTTTCTTTTTAACCCTGTAAGGGGGTGGTGCACTGTACCCGAAGATACTGCCATATCGGGTCAATGCATAGGGCGACGGAAGCAAGCTTCGAAATCGGCCCCCGTTCTCAAAAATCCATTTAATATATGGTCCCCAGATAGGGGACGTATCAGATATTAAACTGATAAGAACAGATTTTTTTTTTTTTTTTTTATCTAAAGCCGAGGAACGTGCTTTCGATTCACCCAAAGTGCAAGAAAAAGTGCAAACGTGTTACACTAAAAAAAACGTGCACAAAGGATGCGGTCTATCGCAAGCCCTTCTCCGATAGGAGAGAGGCCCCCCAACAAACCTTACCCTTCGCCTCCGGACCAAAAGGTACCTGCGAGGTTCCAGGTTCGATGTCCCTTTTCGCCGAAGCTACTAGGGGACCACAAATGCTCCCGGCATCCCCCTTGGCGTTAGCCAAGGTATCTGCCCGCAGAGCCGATTACGGTAGGTACCCTGCCAAAGCAGGAGTACCCGGGGTGTTTGCAGGGAGGTGCGGAACCTAATGGCCACACACACCTCCCCTAGACCGCCAGGAGGGACACCCAGAAGGGCTACCGCATCCTGACCAATCCTGTGAACACACAACACGCAAAAAGTGACACAGTGAGACAAAAAAGAAATAAATAAGTGAATGTGTGCAGATATACTGCCCGGACATCCGGCCGGATCTATAAAAATTTCTCTGATCCTAGCCAGAAGGCCGGGAATCAAGAGGTGAGTGCCACAAGGTGAAGAGATTATGGTGCCCGTGCTTCAACTCAGTGAGTCTATTCTCCCAGTGAGTTTCGGCACCTCGGGGTCACCACTCCCCGAGGCACAAAAGTACCTCGGCTCTAGACCCTCTCAGCCTCATGGCGAGACCCGGAGGGAACAGGTCACATCGGGGCAGCCGTCGAGCTGATTCCTCAGAACCAGCCCCGGAAAGCCCTGGTACACCTGCATCCTCCATGCAGCACCCATCCCCACCAGCATGAAAACTGATAAGAACAGATACTACACTTGATCTTAGCCAAAAGGCCGAGAAGCGATAACCGTGAAAGGGGCGGGCCCAACAAGGTCCCCTTCATGGGCACTATCACTGCTTGCTGTCAGGGAGGCTGCCAGACAATTTTCCATGCACACTCTGGGCTGGGGGGCAGTCAACCACCAGTACACACAGCAGAACCTAAACCCATACCATTATTGCTAAGCAGCAAGACAGGGGCCCATTGCACTCCCACGGGGCCTTTTTAAATGCAATCCATAACCCGGATTTGCCAGGAACCCTTCTTACTCCTCCTACTTGCATGTGACACTGGGCTTAGGATCTGCATAGGAAACACACACACAAGCACACACCTACCTTTGTTGCCTGCAGATGCCTCCTTGGCTGTCCCCAAACGGTATCAAACCAACACCCACGGGAAGCTGTAAGCATAGAGGACATGCCTGCACCCCATTGGACTTACCTGTGTGGGTTAAATCCGGGTTATTTGACAACCTATGGCGGTGATGGTTCTGCTCAGGCAGAGCAGTGCTGATGCTCCTCATAAAGCTGTCGCTGCTGTGAAGGTTCTAGGTGACATCACAAATCCCTATGGTTACATACACAACAAAGCTGGGTTGTTGTTGTTTACACTCTGCAAGGCCTGTGGAAGTGAGTGACATCATAGCACTGTAGTTCTGAGGGTTCTAGATGGATGCAACAATCTCCTGTTGCTTCTATGAAGGCCATAATAGACGACATCACCAAACAGCTCCATAGTCACATACACAGCAAAGGAGAGATGTTGTTTACACCTAGTGATGTCAGTGGTATTGAGTGACATCACAGCACAGTGCTAAGGCTCCTGGGCCTGGACACAGCAGCGGCTGCAATATCTCAACGGAGAATACGTTTATATATATGTGTGTGTGTGCGCGTATATATATATATATATATATATATATATATATATATATATATATATTTCTCCGCCGAAATCACTTTTAAACCCATTTCCACCTTTTTTTCCCTTCTCTTCCTCTTGCTTTTTTTTCACGTTTTTTTTACGTTTTTCTCCTTTTCGCCTCTTTTCTGGGCGTATTATTCTTCTTTTTCTTCTTTTTTTTCGTCTAATGCATACCCCATCAGTGCAGCAATGCTTATTCAATACCGCCAGCAGATGGAGACACTGGGGGATAATTTTCTAAGGATTTATACTGATTTTTCCTGTCTGAATTTGTCGCACAGAAAGTTGCAGGCCAAATATGTGTGACATTTCTGCGACTTTAGCTTCTAGAGAATTTTTACAACATTATACATAGGTGCTGAATACATAAAAAGCGACTGTTCAGCGACAGACAAGTCGCATCGGCTGAAAGTAGGCCAGAATGTCAGTCCATGTTGGAGCAGGTTTAGATACAGTCTAAAGTATAGATCTCAAAGTCTGTGCACAGAATTTAGCAAGGGCCTCGCACCTTCTGATGCATCAGGTAGGTGCACAATAGCATAGCCTAACCCTCTGTACTTTGGTCTATATTGATGCGGGACATAGACAGCCAGCTGATGACCAATCCATTAGTGCAATGGATGGCTGGAAGCATTTGTCTTTGCCTTTGCAATACCACAGAAGCAATGCATGGTCAATGTACAGCAATGACACACCTGTGTGAACAGCCAGGAGACCCCCCCCCCCCCCCCCATGTTATGTTACATAGTTACATAGTTAGTACGGTCGAAAAAAGACATATGTCCATCAAGTTCAACCAGGGAATTAAGGGGTAGGGGTGTGGCGCGATATTGGGGAAGGGATGAGATTTTATATTTCTTCATAAGCATTAATCTTATTTTGTCAATTAGGAACATTCAGCACCCACCCGCTATCAAGGCAGCTGCCTATCATGTCATGCCCTACCTGCACAGGTGTGCTGGCTACTCAAATGATCCAATTAAGGAGGCCATTTAGTCAGCAGCAGCAGAAGTCCTGTGCCTGGACGCTCCAACAGCGGCCAGACACAAGCAGAAGCAGCAGAAGCAGCAGCAGCAGCAGCAGCACCACCTTTTGTTTTTTGGCTGCAGCAGCAAGGCCCACAGGGCTGGCTAGCTGGCTAGCCAGCAAGCAGGTAGCAATGAAAGTAGGAATCTTTCTTTTTAACCCTGTAAGGGGGTGGTGCACTGTACCCGAAGATACTGCCATATCGGGTCAATGCATAGGGCGACGGAAGCAAGCTTCGAAATCGGCCCCCGTTCTCAAAAATCCATTTAATATATGGTCCCCAGATAGGGGACGTATCAGATATTAAACTGATAAGAACAGATACTACACTTGATCTTAGCCAAAAGGCCGAGAAGCGATAACCGTGAAAGGGGCGGGCCCAACAAGGTCCCCTTCATGGGCACTATCACTGCTTGCTGTCAGGGAGGCTGCCAGACAATTTTCCATGCACACTCTGGGCTGGGGGGCAGTCAACCACCAGTACACACAGCAGAACCTAAACCCATACCATTATTGCTAAGCAGCAAGACAGGGGCCCATTGCACTCCCACGGGGCCTTTTTAAATGCAATCCATAACCCGGATTTGCCAGGAACCCTTCTTACTCCTCCTACTTGCATGTGACACTGGGCTTAGGATCTGCATAGGAAACACACACACAAGCACACACCTACCTTTGTTGCCTGCAGATGCCTCCTTGGCTGTCCCCAAACGGTATCAAACCAACACCCACGGGAAGCTGTAAGCATAGAGGACATGCCTGCACCCCATTGGACTTACCTGTGTGGGTTAAATCCGGGTTATTTGACAACCTATGGCGGTGATGGTTCTGCTCAGGCAGAGCAGTGCTGATGCTCCTCATAAAGCTGTCGCTGCTGTGAAGGTTCTAGGTGACATCACAAATCCCTATGGTTACATACACAACAAAGCTGGGTTGTTGTTGTTTACACTCTGCAAGGCCTGTGGAAGTGAGTGACATCATAGCACTGTAGTTCTGAGGGTTCTAGATGGATGCAACAATCTCCTGTTGCTTCTATGAAGGCCATAATAGACGACATCACCAAACAGCTCCATAGTCACATACACAGCAAAGGAGAGATGTTGTTTACACCTAGTGATGTCAGTGGTATTGAGTGACATCACAGCACAGTGCTAAGGCTCCTGGGCCTGGACACAGCAGCGGCTGCAATATCTCAACGGAGAATACGTTTATATATATGTGTGTGTGTGCGCGTATATATATATATATATATATATATATATATATATATTTCTCCGCCGAAATCACTTTTAAACCCATTTCCACCTTTTTTTCCCTTCTCTTCCTCTTACTTTTTTTTCACGTTTTTTTACGTTTTTCTCCTTTTCGCCTCTTTTCTGGGCGTATTATTCTTCTTTTTCTTCTTTTTTTTCGTCTAATGCATACCCCATCAGTGCAGCAATGCTTATTCAATACCGCCAGCAGATGGAGACACTGGGGGATAATTTTCTAAGGATTTATACTGATTTTTCCTGTCTGAATTTGTCGCACAGAAAGTTGCAGGCCAAATATGTGTGACATTTCTGCGACTTTAGCTTCTAGAGCATTTTTACAACATTATACATAGGTGCTGAATACATAAAAAGCGACTGTTCAGCGACAGACAAGTCGCATCGGCTGAAAGTAGGCCAGAATGTCAGTCCATGTTGGAGCAGGTTTAGATACAGTCTAAAGTATAGATCTCAAAGTCTGTGCACAGAATTTAGCAAGGGCCTCGCACCTTCTGATGCATCAGGTAGGTGCACAATAGCATAGCCTAACCCTCTGTACTTTGGTCTATATTGATGCGGGACATAGACAGCCAGCTGATGACCAATCCATTAGTGCAATGGATGGCTGGAAGCATTTGTCTTTGCCTTTGCAATACCACAGAAGCAATGCATGGTCAATGTACAGCAATGACACACCTGTGTGAACAGCCAGGAGACCCCCCCCCCCCCCCATGTTATGTTACATAGTTACATAGTTAGTACGGTCGAAAAAAGACATATGTCCATCAAGTTCAACCAGGGAATTAAGGGGTAGGGGTGTGGCGCGATATTGGGGAAGGGATGAGATTTTATATTTCTTCATAAGCATTAATCTTATTTTGTCAATTAGGAACATTCAGCACCCACCCGCTATCAAGGCAGCTGCCTATCATGTCATGCCCTACCTGCACAGGTGTGCTGGCTACTCAAATGATCCAATTAAGGAGGCCATTTAGTCAGCAGCAGCAGAAGTCCTGTGCCTGGACGCTCCAACAGCGGCCAGACACAAGCAGAAGCAGCAGAAGCAGCAGCAGCAGCACCACCTTTTGTTTTTTGGCTGCAGCAGCAAGGCCCACAGGGCTGGCTAGCTGGCTAGCCAGCAAGCAGGTAGCAATGAAAGTAGGAATCTTTCTTTTTAACCCTGTAAGGGGGTGGTGCACTGTACCCGAAGATACTGCCATATCGGGTCAATGCATAGGGCGACGGAAGCAAGCTTCGAAATCGGCCCCCGTTCTCAAAAATCCATTTAATATATGGTCCCCAGATAGGGGACGTATCAGATATTAAACTGATAAGAACAGATACTACACTTGATCTTAGCCAAAAGGCCGAGAAGCGATAACCGTGAAAGGGGCGGGCCCAACAAGGTCCCCTTCATGGGCACTATCACTGCTTGCTGTCAGGGAGGCTGCCAGACAATTTTCCATGCACACTCTGGGCTGGGGGGCAGTCAACCACCAGTACACACAGCAGAACCTAAACCCATACCATTATTGCTAAGCAGCAAGACAGGGGCCCATTGCACTCCCACGGGGCCTTTTTAAATGCAATCCATAACCCGGATTTGCCAGGAACCCTTCTTACTCCTCCTACTTGCATGTGACACTGGGCTTAGGATCTGCATAGGAAACACACACACAAGCACACACCTACCTTTGTTGCCTGCAGATGCCTCCTTGGCTGTCCCCAAACGGTATCAAACCAACACCCACGGGAAGCTGTAAGCATAGAGGACATGCCTGCACCCCATTGGACTTACCTGTGTGGGTTAAATCCGGGTTATTTGACAACCTATGGCGGTGATGGTTCTGCTCAGGCAGAGCAGTGCTGATGCTCCTCATAAAGCTGTCGCTGCTGTGAAGGTTCTAGGTGACATCACAAATCCCTATGGTTACATACACAACAAAGCTGGGTTGTTGTTGTTTACACTCTGCAAGGCCTGTGGAAGTGAGTGACATCATAGCACTGTAGTTCTGAGGGTTCTAGATGGATGCAACAATCTCCTGTTGCTTCTATGAAGGCCATAATAGACGACATCACCAAACAGCTCCATAGTCACATACACAGCAAAGGAGAGATGTTGTTTACACCTAGTGATGTCAGTGGTATTGAGTGACATCACAGCACAGTGCTAAGGCTCCTGGGCCTGGACACAGCAGCGGCTGCAATATCTCAACGGAGAATACGTTTATATATATGTGTGTGTGTGCGCGTATATATATATATATATATATATATATATATATATATATATATATTTCTCCGCCGAAATCACTTTTAAACCCATTTCCACCTTTTTTTCCCTTCTCTTCCTCTTACTTTTTTTTCACGTTTTTTTACGTTTTTCTCCTTTTCGCCTCTTTTCTGGGCGTATTATTCTTCTTTTTCTTCTTTTTTTTCGTCTAATGCATACCCCATCAGTGCAGCAATGCTTATTCAATACCGCCAGCAGATGGAGACACTGGGGGATAATTTTCTAAGGATTTATACTGATTTTTCCTGTCTGAATTTGTCGCACAGAAAGTTGCAGGCCAAATATGTGTGACATTTCTGCGACTTTAGCTTCTAGAGCATTTTTACAACATTATACATAGGTGCTGAATACATAAAAAGCGACTGTTCAGCGACAGACAAGTCGCATCGGCTGAAAGTAGGCCAGAATGTCAGTCCATGTTGGAGCAGGTTTAGATACAGTCTAAAGTATAGATCTCAAAGTCTGTGCACAGAATTTAGCAAGGGCCTCGCACCTTCTGATGCATCAGGTAGGTGCACAATAGCATAGCCTAACCCTCTGTACTTTGGTCTATATTGATGCGGGACATAGACAGCCAGCTGATGACCAATCCATTAGTGCAATGGATGGCTGGAAGCATTTGTCTTTGCCTTTGCAATACCACAGAAGCAATGCATGGTCAATGTACAGCAATGACACACCTGTGTGAACAGCCAGGAGACCCCCCCCCCCCCCCCCCCCATGTTATGTTACATAGTTACATAGTTAGTACGGTCGAAAAAAGACATATGTCCATCAAGTTCAACCAGGGAATTAAGGGGTAGGGGTGTGGCGCGATATTGGGGAAGGGATGAGATTTTATATTTCTTCATAAGCATTAATCTTATTTTGTCAATTAGGAACATTCAGCACCCACCCGCTATCAAGGCAGCTGCCTATCATGTCATGCCCTACCTGCACAGGTGTGCTGGCTACTCAAATGATCCAATTAAGGAGGCCATTTAGTCAGCAGCAGCAGAAGTCCTGTGCCTGGACGCTCCAACAGCGGCCAGACACAAGCAGAAGCAGCAGAAGCAGCAGCAGCAGCACCACCTTTTGTTTTTTGGCTGCAGCAGCAAGGCCCACAGGGCTGGCTAGCTGGCTAGCCAGCAAGCAGGTAGCAATGAAAGTAGGAATCTTTCTTTTTAACCCTGTAAGGGGGTGGTGCACTGTACCCGAAGATACTGCCATATCGGGTCAATGCATAGGGCGACGGAAGCAAGCTTCGAAATCGGCCCCCGTTCTCAAAAATCCATTTAATATATGGTCCCCAGATAGGGGACGTATCAGATATTAAACTGATAAGAACAGATACTACACTTGATCTTAGCCAAAAGGCCGAGAAGCGATAACCGTGAAAGGGGCGGGCCCAACAAGGTCCCCTTCATGGGCACTATCACTGCTTGCTGTCAGGGAGGCTGCCAGACAATTTTCCATGCACACTCTGGGCTGGGGGGCAGTCAACCACCAGTACACACAGCAGAACCTAAACCCATACCATTATTGCTAAGCAGCAAGACAGGGGCCCATTGCACTCCCACGGGGCCTTTTTAAATGCAATCCATAACCCGGATTTGCCAGGAACCCTTCTTACTCCTCCTACTTGCATGTGACACTGGGCTTAGGATCTGCATAGGAAACACACACACAAGCACACACCTACCTTTGTTGCCTGCAGATGCCTCCTTGGCTGTCCCCAAACGGTATCAAACCAACACCCACGGGAAGCTGTAAGCATAGAGGACATGCCTGCACCCCATTGGACTTACCTGTGTGGGTTAAATCCGGGTTATTTGACAACCTATGGCGGTGATGGTTCTGCTCAGGCAGAGCAGTGCTGATGCTCCTCATAAAGCTGTCGCTGCTGTGAAGGTTCTAGGTGACATCACAAATCCCTATGGTTACATACACAACAAAGCTGGGTTGTTGTTGTTTACACTCTGCAAGGCCTGTGGAAGTGAGTGACATCATAGCACTGTAGTTCTGAGGGTTCTAGATGGATGCAACAATCTCCTGTTGCTTCTATGAAGGCCATAATAGACGACATCACCAAACAGCTCCATAGTCACATACACAGCAAAGGAGAGATGTTGTTTACACCTAGTGATGTCAGTGGTATTGAGTGACATCACAGCACAGTGCTAAGGCTCCTGGGCCTGGACACAGCAGCGGCTGCAATATCTCAACGGAGAATACGTTTATATATATGTGTGTGTGTGCGCGTATATATATATATATATATATATATATATATATATATATATATATTTCTCCGCCGAAATCACTTTTAAACCCATTTCCACCTTTTTTTCCCTTCTCTTCCTCTTACTTTTTTTTCACGTTTTTTTACGTTTTTCTCCTTTTCGCCTCTTTTCTGGGCGTATTATTCTTCTTTTTCTTCTTTTTTTTCGTCTAATGCATACCCCATCAGTGCAGCAATGCTTATTCAATACCGCCAGCAGATGGAGACACTGGGGGATAATTTTCTAAGGATTTATACTGATTTTTCCTGTCTGAATTTGTCGCACAGAAAGTTGCAGGCCAAATATGTGTGACATTTCTGCGACTTTAGCTTCTAGAGCATTTTTACAACATTATACATAGGTGCTGAATACATAAAAAGCGACTGTTCAGCGACAGACAAGTCGCATCGGCTGAAAGTAGGCCAGAATGTCAGTCCATGTTGGAGCAGGTTTAGATACAGTCTAAAGTATAGATCTCAAAGTCTGTGCACAGAATTTAGCAAGGGCCTCGCACCTTCTGATGCATCAGGTAGGTGCACAATAGCATAGCCTAACCCTCTGTACTTTGGTCTATATTGATGCGGGACATAGACAGCCAGCTGATGACCAATCCATTAGTGCAATGGATGGCTGGAAGCATTTGTCTTTGCCTTTGCAATACCACAGAAGCAATGCATGGTCAATGTACAGCAATGACACACCTGTGTGAACAGCCAGGAGACCCCCCCCCCCCCCCCATGTTATGTTACATAGTTACATAGTTAGTACGGTCGAAAAAAGACATATGTCCATCAAGTTCAACCAGGGAATTAAGGGGTAGGGGTGTGGCGCGATATTGGGGAAGGGATGAGATTTTATATTTCTTCATAAGCATTAATCTTATTTTGTCAATTAGGAACATTCAGCACCCACCCGCTATCAAGGCAGCTGCCTATCATGTCATGCCCTACCTGCACAGGTGTGCTGGCTACTCAAATGATCCAATTAAGGAGGCCATTTAGTCAGCAGCAGCAGAAGTCCTGTGCCTGGACGCTCCAACAGCGGCCAGACACAAGCAGAAGCAGCAGAAGCAGCAGCAGCAGCACCACCTTTTGTTTTTTGGCTGCAGCAGCAAGGCCCACAGGGCTGGCTAGCTGGCTAGCCAGCAAGCAGGTAGCAATGAAAGTAGGAATCTTTCTTTTTAACCCTGTAAGGGGGTGGTGCACTGTACCCGAAGATACTGCCATATCGGGTCAATGCATAGGGCGACGGAAGCAAGCTTCGAAATCGGCCCCCGTTCTCAAAAATCCATTTAATATATGGTCCCCAGATAGGGGACGTATCAGATATTAAACTGATAAGAACAGATACTACACTTGATCTTAGCCAAAAGGCCGAGAAGCGATAACCGTGAAAGGGGCGGGCCCAACAAGGTCCCCTTCATGGGCACTATCACTGCTTGCTGTCAGGGAGGCTGCCAGACAATTTTCCATGCACACTCTGGGCTGGGGGGCAGTCAACCACCAGTGCACACAGCAGAACCTAAACCCATACCATTATTGCTAAGCAGCAAGACAGGGGCCCATTGCACTCCCACGGGGCCTTTTTAAATGCAATCCATAACCCGGATTTGCCAGGAACCCTTCTTACTCCTCCTACTTGCATGTGACACTGGGCTTAGGATCTGCATAGGAAACACACACACAAGCACACACCTACCTTTGTTGCCTGCAGATGCCTCCTTGGCTGTCCCCAAACGGTATCAAACCAACACCCACGGGAAGCTGTAAGCATAGAGGACATGCCTGCACCCCATTGGACTTACCTGTGTGGGTTAAATCCGGGTTATTTGACAACCTATGGCGGTGATGGTTCTGCTCAGGCAGAGCAGTGCTGATGCTCCTCATAAAGCTGTCGCTGCTGTGAAGGTTCTAGGTGACATCACAAATCCCTATGGTTACATACACAACAAAGCTGGGTTGTTGTTGTTTACACTCTGCAAGGCCTGTGGAAGTGAGTGACATCATAGCACTGTAGTTCTGAGGGTTCTAGATGGATGCAACAATCTCCTGTTGCTTCTATGAAGGCCATAATAGACGACATCACCAAACAGCTCCATAGTCACATACACAGCAAAGGAGAGATGTTGTTTACACCTAGTGATGTCAGTGGTATTGAGTGACATCACAGCACAGTGCTAAGGCTCCTGGGCCTGGACACAGCAGCGGCTGCAATATCTCAACGGAGAATACGTTTATATATATGTGTGTGTGTGCGCGTATATATATATATATATATATATATATATATATATATATATATTTCTCCGCCGAAATCACTTTTAAACCCATTTCCACCTTTTTTTCCCTTCTCTTCCTCTTACTTTTTTTTCACGTTTTTTTACGTTTTTCTCCTTTTCGCCTCTTTTCTGGGCGTATTATTCTTCTTTTTCTTCTTTTTTTTCGTCTAATGCATACCCCATCAGTGCAGCAATGCTTATTCAATACCGCCAGCAGATGGAGACACTGGGGGATAATTTTCTAAGGATTTATACTGATTTTTCCTGTCTGAATTTGTCGCACAGAAAGTTGCAGGCCAAATATGTGTGACATTTCTGCGACTTTAGCTTCTAGAGCATTTTTACAACATTATACATAGGTGCTGAATACATAAAAAGCGACTGTTCAGCGACAGACAAGTCGCATCGGCTGAAAGTAGGCCAGAATGTCAGTCCATGTTGGAGCAGGTTTAGATACAGTCTAAAGCATAGATCTCAAAGTCTGTGCACAGAATTTAGCAAGGGCCTCGCACCTTCTGATGCATCAGGTAGGTGCACAATAGCATAGCCTAACCCTCTGTACTTTGGTCTATATTGATGCGGGACATAGACAGCCAGCTGATGACCAATCCATTAGTGCAATGGATGGCTGGAAGCATTTGTCTTTGCCTTTGCAATACCACAGAAGCAATGCATGGTCAATGTACAGCAATGACACACCTGTGTGAACAGCCAGGAGACCCCCCCCCCCCCCCATGTTATGTTACATAGTTACATAGTTAGTACGGTCGAAAAAAGACATATGTCCATCAAGTTCAACCAGGGAATTAAGGGGTAGGGGTGTGGCGCGATATTGGGGAAGGGATGAGATTTTATATTTCTTCATAAGCATTAATCTTATTTTGTCAATTAGGAACATTCAGCACCCACCCGCTATCAAGGCAGCTGCCTATCATGTCATGCCCTACCTGCACAGGTGTGCTGGCTACTCAAATGATCCAATTAAGGAGGCCATTTAGTCAGCAGCAGCAGAAGTCCTGTGCCTGGACGCTCCAACAGCGGCCAGACACAAGCAGAAGCAGCAGAAGCAGCAGCAGCAGCAGCAGCAGCACCACCTTTTGTTTTTTGGCTGCAGCAGCAAGGCCCACAGGGCTGGCTAGCTGGCTAGCCAGCAAGCAGGTAGCAATGAAAGTAGGAATCTTTCTTTTTAACCCTGTAAGGGGGTGGTGCACTGTACCCGAAGATACTGCCATATCGGGTCAATGCATAGGGCGACGGAAGCAAGCTTCGAAATCGGCCCCCGTTCTCAAAAATCCATTTAATATATGGTCCCCAGATAGGGGACGTATCAGATATTAAACTGATAAGAACAGATACTACACTTGATCTTAGCCAAAAGGCCGAGAAGCGATAACCGTGAAAGGGGCGGGCCCAACAAGGTCCCCTTCATGGGCACTATCACTGCTTGCTGTCAGGGAGGCTGCCAGACAATTTTCCATGCACACTCTGGGCTGGGGGGCAGTCAACCACCAGTACACACAGCAGAACCTAAACCCATACCATTATTGCTAAGCAGCAAGACAGGGGCCCATTGCACTCCCACGGGGCCTTTTTAAATGCAATCCATAACCCGGATTTGCCAGGAACCCTTCTTACTCCTCCTACTTGCATGTGACACTGGGCTTAGGATCTGCATAGGAAACACACACACAAGCACACACCTACCTTTGTTGCCTGCAGATGCCTCCTTGGCTGTCCCCAAACGGTATCAAACCAACACCCACGGGAAGCTGTAAGCATAGAGGACATGCCTGCACCCCATTGGACTTACCTGTGTGGGTTAAATCCGGGTTATTTGACAACCTATGGCGGTGATGGTTCTGCTCAGGCAGAGCAGTGCTGATGCTCCTCATAAAGCTGTCGCTGCTGTGAAGGTTCTAGGTGACATCACAAATCCCTATGGTTACATACACAACAAAGCTGGGTTGTTGTTGTTTACACTCTGCAAGGCCTGTGGAAGTGAGTGACATCATAGCACTGTAGTTCTGAGGGTTCTAGATGGATGCAACAATCTCCTGTTGCTTCTATGAAGGCCATAATAGACGACATCACCAAACAGCTCCATAGTCACATACACAGCAAAGGAGAGATGTTGTTTACACCTAGTGATGTCAGTGGTATTGAGTGACATCACAGCACAGTGCTAAGGCTCCTGGGCCTGGACACAGCAGCGGCTGCAATATCTCAACGGAGAATACGTTTATATATATGTGTGTGTGTGCGCGTATATATATATATATATATATATATATATATATATATATATATATTTCTCCGCCGAAATCACTTTTAAACCCATTTCCACCTTTTTTTCCCTTCTCTTCCTCTTACTTTTTTTTCACGTTTTTTTACGTTTTTCTCCTTTTCGCCTCTTTTCTGGGCGTATTATTCTTCTTTTTCTTCTTTTTTTTCGTCTAATGCATACCCCATCAGTGCAGCAATGCTTATTCAATACCGCCAGCAGATGGAGACACTGGGGGATAATTTTCTAAGGATTTATACTGATTTTTCCTGTCTGAATTTGTCGCACAGAAAGTTGCAGGCCAAATATGTGTGACATTTCTGCGACTTTAGCTTCTAGAGCATTTTTACAACATTATACATAGGTGCTGAATACATAAAAAGCGACTGTTCAGCGACAGACAAGTCGCATCGGCTGAAAGTAGGCCAGAATGTCAGTCCATGTTGGAGCAGGTTTAGATACAGTCTAAAGTATAGATCTCAAAGTCTGTGCACAGAATTTAGCAAGGGCCTCGCACCTTCTGATGCATCAGGTAGGTGCACAATAGCATAGCCTAACCCTCTGTACTTTGGTCTATATTGATGCGGGACATAGACAGCCAGCTGATGACCAATCCATTAGTGCAATGGATGGCTGGAAGCATTTGTCTTTGCCTTTGCAATACCACAGAAGCAATGCATGGTCAATGTACAGCAATGACACACCTGTGTGAACAGCCAGGAGACCCCCCCCCCCCCCCCCCCCCCCCCATGTTATGTTACATAGTTACATAGTTAGTACGGTCGAAAAAAGACATATGTCCATCACGTTCAACCAGGGAATTAAGGGGTAGGGGTGTGGCGCGATATTGGGGAAGGGATGAGATTTTATATTTCTTCATAAGCATTAATCTTATTTTGTCAATTAGGAACATTCAGCACCCACCCGCTATCAAGGCAGCTGCCTATCATGTCATGCCCTATCTGCACAGGTGTGCTGGCTACTCAAATGATCCAATTAAGGAGGCCATTTAGTCAGCAGCAGCAGAAGTCCTGTGCCTGGACGCTCCAACAGCGGCCAGACACAAGCAGAAGCAGCAGAAGCAGCAGCAGCAGCACCACCTTTTGTTTTTTGGCTGCAGCAGCAAGGCCCACAGGGCTGGCTAGCTGGCTAGCCAGCAAGCAGGTAGCAATGAAAGTAGGAATCTTTCTTTTTAACCCTGTAAGGGGGTGGTGCACTGTACCCGAAGATACTGCCATATCGGGTCAATGCATAGGGCGACGGAAGCAAGCTTCGAAATCGGCCCCCGTTCTCAAAAATCCATTTAATATATGGTCCCCAGATAGGAGACGTATCAGATATTAAACTGATAAGAACAGATACTACACTTGATCTTAGCCAAAAGGCCGAGAAGCGATAACCGTGAAAGGGGCGGGCCCAACAAGGTCCCCTTCATGGGCACTATCACTGCTTGCTGTCAGGGAGGCTGCCAGACAATTTTCCATGCACACTCTGGGCTGGGGGGCAGTCAACCACCAGTACACACAGCAGAACCTAAACCCATACCATTATTGCTAAGCAGCAAGACAGGGGCCCATTGCACTCCCACGGGGCCTTTTTAAATGCAATCCATAACCCGGATTTGCCAGGAACCCTTCTTACTCCTCCTACTTGCATGTGACACTGGGCTTAGGATCTGCATAGGAAACACACACACAAGCACACACCTACCTTTGTTGCCTGCAGATGCCTCCTTGGCTGTCCCCAAACGGTATCAAACCAACACCCACGGGAAGCTGTAAGCATAGAGGACATGCCTGCACCCCATTGGACTTACCTGTGTGGGTTAAATCCGGGTTATTTGACAACCTATGGCGGTGATGGTTCTGCTCAGGCAGAGCAGTGCTGATGCTCCTCATAAAGCTGTCGCTGCTGTGAAGGTTCTAGGTGACATCACAAATCCCTATGGTTACATACACAACAAAGCTGGGTTGTTGTTGTTTACACTCTGCAAGGCCTGTGGAAGTGAGTGACATCATAGCACTGTAGTTCTGAGGGTTCTAGATGGATGCAACAATCTCCTGTTGCTTCTATGAAGGCCGTAATAGACGACATCACCAAACAGCTCCATAGTCACATACACAGCAAAGGAGAGATGTTGTTTACACCTAGTGATGTCAGTGGTATTGAGTGACATCACAGCACAGTGCTAAGGCTTCTGGGCCTGGACACAGCAGCGGCTGCAATATCTCAACGGAGAATACGTTTATATATATGTGTGTGTGTGCGCGTATATATATATATATATATATATATATATATATATATATTTCTCCGCCGAAATCACTTTTAAACCCATTTCCACCTTTTTTTCCCTTCTCTTCCTCTTACTTTTTTTTCACGTTTTTTTACGTTTTTCTCCTTTTCGCCTCTTTTCTGGGCGTATTATTCTTCTTTTTCTTCTTTTTTTTCGTCTAATGCATACCCCATCAGTGCAGCAATGCTTATTCAATACCGCCAGCAGATGGAGACACTGGGGGATAATTTTCTAAGGATTTATACTGATTTTTCCTGTCTGAATTTGTCGCACAGAAAGTTGCAGGCCAAATATGTGTGACATTTCTGCGACTTTAGCTTTTAGAGCATTTTTACAACATTATACATAGGTGCTGAATACATAAAAAGCGACTGTTCAGCGACAGACAAGTCGCATCGGCTGAAAGTAGGCCAGAATGTCAGTCCATGTTGGAGCAGGTTTAGATACAGTCTAAAGTATAGATCTCAAAGTCTGTGCACAGAATTTAGCAAGGGCCTCGCACCTTCTGATGCATCAGGTAGGTGCACAATAGCATAGCCTAACCCTCTGTACTTTGGTCTATATTGATGCGGGACATAGACAGCCAGCTGATGACCAATCCATTAGTGCAATGGATGGCTGGAAGCATTTGTCTTTGCCTTTGCAATACCACAGAAGCAATGCATGGTCAATGTACAGCAATGACACACCTGTGTGAACAGCCAGGAGACCCCCCCCCCCCCCCCCCCATGTTATGTTACATAGTTACATAGTTAGTACGGTCGAAAAAAGACATATGTCCATCAAGTTCAACCAGGGAATTAAGGGGTAGGGGTGTGGCGCGATATTGGGGAAGGGATGAGATTTTATATTTCTTCATAAGCATTAATCTTATTTTGTCAATTAGGAACATTCAGCACCCACCCGCTATCAAGGCAGCTGCCTATCATGTCATGCCCTACCTGCACAGGTGTGCTGGCTACTCAAATGATCCAATTAAGGAGGCCATTTAGTCAGCAGCAGCAGAAGTCCTGTGCCTGGACGCTCCAACAGCGGCCAGACACAAGCAGAAGCAGCAGAAGCAGCAGCAGCAGCACCACCTTTTGTTTTTTGGCTGCAGCAGCAAGGCCCACAGGGCTGGCTAGCTGGCTAGCCAGCAAGCAGGTAGCAATGAAAGTAGGAATCTTTCTTTTTAACCCTGTAAGGGGGTGGTGCACTGTACCCGAAGATACTGCCATATCGGGTCAATGCATAGGGCGACGGAAGCAAGCTTCGAAATCGGCCCCCGTTCTCAAAAATCCATTTAATATATGGTCCCCAGATAGGGGACGTATCAGATATTAAACTGATAAGAACAGATACTACACTTGATCTTAGCCAAAAGGCCGAGAAGCGATAACCGTGAAAGGGGCGGGCCCAACAAGGTCCCCTTCATGGGCACTATCACTGCTTGCTGTCAGGGAGGCTGCCAGACAATTTTCCATGCACACTCTGGGCTGGGGGGCAGTCAACCACCAGTACACACAGCAGAACCTAAACCCATACCATTATTGCTAAGCAGCAAGACAGGGGCCCATTGCACTCCCACGGGGCCTTTTTAAATGCAATCCATAACCCGGATTTGCCAGGAACCCTTCTTACTCCTCCTACTTGCATGTGACACTGGGCTTAGGATCTGCATAGGAAACACACACACAAGCACACACCTACCTTTGTTGCCTGCAGATGCCTCCTTGGCTGTCCCCAAACGGTATCAAACCAACACCCACGGGAAGCTGTAAGCATAGAGGACATGCCTGCACCCCATTGGACTTACCTGTGTGGGTTAAATCCGGGTTATTTGACAACCTATGGCGGTGATGGTTCTGCTCAGGCAGAGCAGTGCTGATGCTCCTCATAAAGCTGTCGCTGCTGTGAAGGTTCTAGGTGACATCACAAATCCCTATGGTTACATACACAACAAAGCTGGGTTGTTGTTGTTTACACTCTGCAAGGCCTGTGGAAGTGAGTGACATCATAGCACTGTAGTTCTGAGGGTTCTAGATGGATGCAACAATCTCCTGTTGCTTCTATGAAGGCCATAATAGACGACATCACCAAACAGCTCCATAGTCACATACACAGCAAAGGAGAGATGTTGTTTACACCTAGTGATGTCAGTGGTATTGAGTGACATCACAGCACAGTGCTAAGGCTCCTGGGCCTGGACACAGCAGCGGCTGCAATATCTCAACGGAGAATACGTTTATATATATGTGTGTGTGTGCGCGTATATATATATATATATATATATATATATATATATATATTTCTCCGCCGAAATCACTTTTAAACCCATTTCCACCTTTTTTTCCCTTCTCTTCCTCTTACTTTTTTTTCACGTTTTTTTACGTTTTTCTCCTTTTCGCCTCTTTTCTGGGCGTATTATTCTTCTTTTTCTTCTTTTTTTTCGTCTAATGCATACCCCATCAGTGCAGCAATGCTTATTCAATACCGCCAGCAGATGGAGACACTGGGGGATAATTTTCTAAGGATTTATACTGATTTTTCCTGTCTGAATTTGTCGCACAGAAAGTTGCAGGCCAAATATGTGTGACATTTCTGCGACTTTAGCTTCTAGAGCATTTTTACAACATTATACATAGGTGCTGAATACATAAAAAGCGACTGTTCAGCGACAGACAAGTCGCATCGGCTGAAAGTAGGCCAGAATGTCAGTCCATGTTGGAGCAGGTTTAGATACAGTCTAAAGTATAGATCTCAAAGTCTGTGCACAGAATTTAGCAAGGGCCTCGCACCTTCTGATGCATCAGGTAGGTGCACAATAGCATAGCCTAACCCTCTGTACTTTGGTCTATATTGATGCGGGACATAGACAGCCAGCTGATGACCAATCCATTAGTGCAATGGATGGCTGGAAGCATTTGTCTTTGCCTTTGCAATACCACAGAAGCAATGCATGGTCAATGTACAGCAATGACACACCTGTGTGAACAGCCAGGAGACCCCCCCCCCCCCCCCCCCATGTTATGTTACATAGTTACATAGTTAGTACGGTCGAAAAAAAACATATGTCCATCAAGTTCAACCAGGGAATTAAGGGGTAGGGGTGTGGCGCGATATTGGGGAAGGGATGAGATTTTATATTTCTTCATAAGCATTAATCTTATTTTGTCAATTAGGAACATTCAGCACCCACCCGCTATCAAGGCAGCTGCCTATCATGTCATGCCCTACCTGCACAGGTGTGCTGGCTACTCAAATGATCCAATTAAGGAGGCCATTTAGTCAGCAGCAGCAGAAGTCCTGTGCCTGGACGCTCCAACAGCGGCCAGACACAAGCAGAAGCAGCAGAAGCAGCAGCAGCAGCACCACCTTTTGTTTTTTGGCTGCAGCAGCAAGGCCCACAGGGCTGGCTAGCTGGCTAGCCAGCAAGCAGGTAGCAATGAAAGTAGGAATCTTTCTTTTTAACCCTGTAAGGGGGTGGTGCACTGTACCCGAAGATACTGCCATATCGGGTCAATGCATAGGGCGACGGAAGCAAGCTTCGAAATCGGCCCCCGTTCTCAAAAATCCATTTAATATATGGTCCCCAGATAGGGGACGTATCAGATATTAAACTGATAAGAACAGATACTACACTTGATCTTAGCCAAAAGGCCGAGAAGCGATAACCGTGAAAGGGGCGGGCCCAACAAGGTCCCCTTCATGGGCACTATCACTGCTTGCTGTCAGGGAGGCTGCCAGACAATTTTCCATGCACACTCTGGGCTGGGGGGCAGTCAACCACCAGTACACACAGCAGAACCTAAACCCATACCATTATTGCTAAGCAGCAAGACAGGGGCCCATTGCACTCCCACGGGGCCTTTTTAAATGCAATCCATAACCCGGATTTGCCAGGAACCCTTCTTACTCCTCCTACTTGCATGTGACACTGGGCTTAGGATCTGCATAGGAAACACACACACAAGCACACACCTACCTTTGTTGCCTGCAGATGCCTCCTTGGCTGTCCCCAAACGGTATCAAACCAACACCCACGGGAAGCTGTAAGCATAGAGGACATGCCTGCACCCCATTGGACTTACCTGTGTGGGTTAAATCCGGGTTATTTGACAACCTATGGCGGTGATGGTTCTGCTCAGGCAGAGCAGTGCTGATGCTCCTCATAAAACTGTCGCTGCTGTGAAGGTTCTAGGTGACATCACAAATCCCTATGGTTACATACACAACAAAGCTGGGTTGTTGTTGTTTACACTCTGCAAGGCCTGTGGAAGTGAGTGACATCATAGCACTGTAGTTCTGAGGGTTCTAGATGGATGCAACAATCTCCTGTTGCTTCTATGAAGGCCATAATAGACGACATCACCAAACAGCTCCATAGTCACATACACAGCAAAGGAGAGATGTTGTTTACACCTAGTGATGTCAGTGGTATTGAGTGACATCACAGCACAGTGCTAAGGCTCCTGGGCCTGGACACAGCAGCGGCTGCAATATCTCAACGGAGAATACGTTTATATATATGTGTGTGTGTGCGCGTATATATATATATATATATATATATATATATATATATATATATATATTTCTCCGCCGAAATCACTTTTAAACCCATTTCCACCTTTTTTTCCCTTCTCTTCCTCTTACTTTTTTTTCACGTTTTTTTACGTTTTTCTCCTTTTCGCCTCTTTTCTGGACGTATTATTCTTCTTTTTCTTCTTTTTTTTCGTGTAATGCATACCCCATCAGTGCAGCAATGCTTATTCAATACCGCCAGCAGATGGAGACACTGGGGGATAATTTTCTAAGGATTTATACTGATTTTTCCTGTCTGAATTTGTCGCACAGAAAGTTGCAGGCCAAATATGTGTGACATTTCTGCGACTTTAGCTTCTAGAGCATTTTTACAACATTATACATAGGTGCTGAATACATAAAAAGCGACTGTTCAGCGACAGACAAGTCGCATCGGCTGAAAGTAGGCCAGAATGTCAGTCCATGTTGGAGCAGGTTTAGATAGAGTCTAAAGTATAGATCTCAAAGTCTGTGCACAGAATTTAGCAAGGGCCTCGCACCTTCTGATGCATCAGGTAGGTGCACAATAGCATAGCCTAACCCTCTGTACTTTGGTCTATATTGATGCGGGACATAGACAGCCAGCTGATGACCAATCCATTAGTGCAATGGATGGCTGGAAGCATTTGTCTTTGCCTTTGCAATACCACAGAAGCAATGCATGGTCAATGTACAGCAATGACACACCTGTGTGAACAGCCAGGAGACCCCCCCCCCCCCCCCCATGTTATGTTACATAGTTACATAGTTAGTACGGTCGAAAAAAGACATATGTCCATCAAGTTCAACCAGGGAATTAAGGGGTAGGGGTGTGGCGCGATATTGGGGAAGGGATGAGATTTTATATTTCTTCATAAGCATTAATCTTATTTTGTCAATTAGGAACATTCAGCACCCACCCGCTATCAAGGCAGCTGCCTATCATGTCATGCCCTACCTGCACAGGTGTGCTGGCTACTCAAATGATCCAATTAAGGAGGCCATTTAGTCAGCAGCAGCAGAAGTCCTGTGCCTGGACGCTCCAACAGCGGCCAGACACAAGCAGAAGCAGCAGAAGCAGCAGCAGCAGCACCACCTTTTGTTTTTTGGCTGCAGCAGCAAGGCCCACAGGGCTGGCTAGCTGGCTAGCCAGCAAGCAGGTAGCAATGAAAGTAGGAATCTTTCTTTTTAACCCTGTAAGGGGGTGGTGCACTGTACCCGAAGATACTGCCATATCGGGTCAATGCATAGGGCGACGGAAGCAAGCTTCGAAATCGGCCCCCGTTCTCAAAAATCCATTTAATATATGGTCCCCAGATAGGGGACGTATCAGATATTAAACTGATAAGAACAGATACTACACTTGATCTTAGCCAAAAGGCCGAGAAGCGATAACCGTGAAAGGGGCGGGCCCAACAAGGTCCCCTTCATGGGCACTATCACTGCTTGCTGTCAGGGAGGCTGCCAGACAATTTTCCATGCACACTCTGGGCTGGGGGGCAGTCAACCACCAGTACACACAGCAGAACCTAAACCCATACCATTATTGCTAAGCAGCAAGACAGGGGCCCATTGCACTCCCACGGGGCCTTTTTAAATGCAATCCATAACCCGGATTTGCCAGGAACCCTTCTTACTCCTCCTACTTGCATGTGACACTGGGCTTAGGATCTGCATAGGAAACACACACACAAGCACACACCTACCTTTGTTGCCTGCAGATGCCTCCTTGGCTGTCCCCAAACGGTATCAAACCAACACCCACGGGAAGCTGTAAGCATAGAGGACATGCCTGCACCCCATTGGACTTACCTGTGTGGGTTAAATCCGGGTTATTTGACAACCTATGGCGGTGATGGTTCTGCTCAGGCAGAGCAGTGCTGATGCTCCTCATAAAGCTGTCGCTGCTG